>NW_026961975.1:0-185901 GCF_036172605.1 Pelobates fuscus | reverse complement strand
AAAAAATGCGAAAAAATCCGGAAAAAAAAAATCAGGAAAAATCCTGAACAAAAATCCGAAAAAATCCTGGAAAAAAATAAAAAAAAAAAAATCCGGAAAAATCCGGAAAAAAAAACGGAAGAAAATCCGGAAAAAAAAACAGGAATAAAAAATGCGGAAAAATCCGGAAAAAAAAATGCGGAAAAATCCAGAAAAAAAATTCGGAAAAAAAAATCCGAAAAAGAAAATCCGGAAAAATCCGGGAAAAAAATCCAGAAAAAAAATCCGGAAAAAAAATCCGGAAAAAAAATCCAGAAAAATCCGGAAAAAAAAAATGCGGAAAAATCCGGAAAAAAAATTCGGAAAAAAAAAATTCGAAAGAGAAAATCCGGAAAAATCCGGAAAAAAAATCCGGAAAAATAAATACGGAAAAATCTGGAAGAAAAATCTGGAAAAAAAAATCCGAAAAAAAAACCAGAAAAAAAAATCCGGAAAAAAATCCAGAAAAAACAATCCGGAAAAATCCAGAAAAAATTATCTGGAAAAATCCCCAAAAAAAAATCCGGAAAAAAAAAATCCGAAAAAAAAAATCCGGAAAAAAAATCCAAAAAAAAATCCGGAAATATCCGGAAAAAAATCCGGAAAAAAAAAATCCGGAAAAAAAAAACCGGAAAAAAAAATCCGGAAAAAAAAAACGGAAAAAAAAATCCGGAAAAAAAAATCCGGAAAAAAAAATCCGGAAAAATAAAACCGGAAAAAAAAAATCAGAAAAAAAAAAATCCGGAAAAAAAATCCAAAAAAAAAAATCCGGAAAAATCCGGAAAAAAATCCGGAAAAAAAAGAGGAAAAAAAATGGCGAAAAATCCGGAAAAAAAAATCCGGAAAAAAAATCCGGAAAAAAAAATCAGAAAAAAAAAACGGAAAAAAAAATCCGGAAAAAAAATCCGAAAAAAAAAAATCCGGAAAAAAAAAATCCGGAAAAATCCGGAAAAAAAATCCGGAAAAAAAAATACGAAAAAATCAGGAAAAAAAAAATCCGGAAAAATCCTGAAAAAAAATCCGAAAAAATCCTGAAAAAAAATCCAAAAAAAAAAAATCCGGAAAAAAAATCCGGAAAAAAATCCGGAAAAAAAAACAGGAAAAAAAATGCGGAAAAATGCGGAAAAAAAAATGCGGAAAAATCCGGAAAAAAAATCCGGAAAAAAAAATCCGGAAAAAAAAATCCAAAAAAAAAAACCAGAAAAAAAAATCCGGAAAAAAAATCCAGAAAAAACTATCCGGAAAAATCCAGAAAAAATAATCTGGAAAAATCCAAAAAAAAAATCCGGAAAAAAAAATTCGAAAAAGAAAATCCGAAAAAATCCGAAAAAAAAACCAGAAAAAAAATCCAGAAAAAAAATCCAGAAAAAACAATCCGGAAAAATCCAGAAAAAATAATCTGGAAAAATCCAAAAAAAAATCCGGAAAAAAAAAATCCAAAAAAAAAATCCGGAAAAATCCGGAGGAAAAATCCAGAAAAAAAAAATCCGGAAAAAAAATCCGGAAAAAAAATCCAGAAAAAAAATCCGGAAAAAAAAATCCGGAAAAAATAACCGGAAAAAAAAAATCCGGAAAAAAAAATCCGGAAAAAAAAAATCCGAAAAAAAAAATCCGGAAAAAAAATCCAAAAAAAAAATCCGGAAAAATCCGGAGGAAAAATCCAGAAAAAAAAATTCAGGAAAAAAAATCCGGAAAAAAAATCCAGAAAAAAAATCCGGAAAAAAGAATCCGGAAAAAAAAACCGGAAAAAAACCGGAAAAATCCGGAAAAAAAAATCCGAAAAAAAAATCCGGAAAAAAAATATAAAAAAAATGCGGAAAAATCCGGAAAAATCCGGAAAAAAATCCAGAAAAAAAATCCGGAAAAAAAATCCGGAAAAAAATCCAAAAAAAAATCCGTAAATATCCGGAAAAAAAATCCGGAAAAATCCGGAAAAAAATCCGGAAAAAAAAATCCGGAAAAATCCGGAAAAAAAATCCGGAAAAAAAAATCCGGAAAAAAAATTTGGAAAAAAATCCAAAAAAAAATCCGGAAAAATCCGGAAAAAAAATCCGGAAAAATCCGGAAAAAAAATCCGGAAAAAAAAATCCGGAAAAAAAATTTGGAAAAAAAAATTCGAAAAAGAAAATCCGGAAAAATCCGGAAAAAAAATCCGGAAAAAAAATCCAGAAAAAAAATCCGGAAAAAAAAATCCGGAAAAAAAAATCCAGAAAAAAAAATCCGGAAAAAAAATCCGGAAAAAAAAATCCGGAAAAATCCGGAAAAAAAATCCGGAAAAATCCGGAAAAAAAATCCGAAAAAAAAATCCGGAAAAATCCGGAAAAAAAATCCAGAAAAAAAATTAAAAAAAGAAAATCCGGAAAAATCCGGAAAAAAAATCCAGAAAAAAAATCCGGAAAAAAAAATCCGGAAAAAAAAATCCAGAAAAAAAATCCGGAAAAAAATCCGGAAAAAAATCCGGAAAAAAATCCGGAAAAAAAAAACCGGAAACAAAAATCCGGAAAAAAAAAACGGAAAAAAAAATCCGGAAAAAAAAATCCGGAAAAAAAAATCCGGAAAAATAAAACCGCAAAAAAAAAATCAGAAAAAAAAAAATCCGGAAAAAAAATCCAAAAAAAAAAATCCGGAAAAATCCGGAAAAAAATCCGGAAAAAAAAGAGGAAAAAAAATGGCGAAAAATCCGGAAAAAAAAATCCGGAAAAAAAATCCGGAAAAAAAAATCCGGAAAAAAAAATCAGAAAAAAAAAACGGAAAAAAAAATCCGCAAAAAAAATCCAAAAAAAAAAATCCGGAAAAATCAGGAAAAAAATCCGGAAAAAAAAGAGGAAAAAAAATGGCGAAAAATCCGGAAAAAAAAATCCGGAAAAAAAATCCGGAAAAAAAAATCCGGAAAAAAAAATCAGAAAAAAAAAACGGAAAAAAAAATCCGGAAAAAAAATCCGAAAAAAAAAAATCCGGAAAAAAAAAATCCGGAAAAATCCGGAAAAAAAATTCGGAAAAAAAAATACGAAAAAATCAGGAAAAAAAAATCCGGAATAATCCTGAAAAAAAATCCGAAAAAATCCTGAAAAAAAATCCGAAAAAAAAAAATCCGGAAAAAAAATCCGGAAAAAAATCCGGAAAAAAAAACAGGAAAAAAAATGCGGAAAAATCCGGAAAAAAAAAATGCGGAAAAATCCGGAAAAAAAATCCGGAAAAAAAAATCCGGAAAAAAAAATCCGAAAAAAAAAACCAGAAAAAAAAATCCGGAAAAAAAATCCAGAAAAAACTATCCGGAAAAATCCAGAAAAAATAATCTGGAAAAATCCAAAAAAAAAATCCGGAAAAAAAAATTCGAAAAAGAAAATCCGAAAAAATCCGAAAAAAAAACCAGAAAAAAAAATCCAGAAAAAAAATCCAGAAAAAACAATCCGGAAAAATAAATCCGAAAAAAAAACCAGAAAAAAAAATCCGGAAAAAAAATCCGGAAAAAAAAATCCGGAAAAATCCGGAAAAAAAATCCGGAAAAATCCGGAAAAAAAATCCGAAAAAAAAAATCCGGAAAAATCCGGAAAAAAAATCCAGAAAAAAAATTAAAAAAAGAAAATCCGGAAAAATCCGGAAAAAAAATCCGGAAAAAAAATCCAGAAAAAAAATCCGGAAAAAAAAATCCGGAAAAAAAAATCCAGAAAAAAAAATCCGGAAAAAAAAATCAGAAAAAAAAAATATGGCAAAAAAAATCCGGAAAAAAAATCCAGAAAAAAAACATACGGAAAAAAAATCCAGAAAAAAAATCCGGAAAAAAAAATCCGGAAAAATCCGGAAAAAAAATCCGGAAAAAAAAATCCGAAAAAAAAATCCGGAAAAAAAATCAAAAAAAAAAATCCGGAAAAATCCGGAAAAAAATCCGGAAAAAAAAATCCGGAAAAAAAAAACCGGAAACAAAAATCCGGAAAAAAAAAACGGAAAAAAAAATCAGAAAAAAAAAATCCGGAAAAAAAATCCAAACAAAAAAATCCGGAAAAATCCGGAAAAAAATCCGGAAAAAAAAGAGGAAAAAAAATGGCGAAAAATCCGGAAAAAAAAATCCGGAAAAAAAATCCGGAAAAAAAAATCCGGAAAAAAAAATCAGAAAAAAAAATCCGCAAAAAAAATCCAAAAAAAAAAATCCGGAAAAATCAGGAAAAAAATCCGGAAAAAAAAGAGGAAAAAAAATGGCGAAAAATCCAAAAAAAAAAAATCCGGAAAAATCAGGAAAAAAATCCGGAAAAAAAAGAGGAAAAAAAATGGCGAAAAATCCGGAAAAAAAAATCCGGAAAAAAAATCCGGAAAAAAAAATCCGGAAAAAAAAATCAGAAAAAAAAAACGGAAAAAAAAATCCGGAAAAAAAATCCGAAAAAAAAAAATCCGGAAAAAAAAAAATCCGGAAAAATCCGGAAAAAAAATTCGGAAAAAAAAATACGAAAAAATCAGGAAAAAAAAAATCCGGAAAAATCCTGAAAAAAAATCCGAAAAAATCCTGAAAAAAAATCCAAAAAAAAAAAATCCGGAAAAAAAATCCGGAAAAAAATCCGGAAAAAAAAACAGGAAAAAAAATGCGGAAAAATCCGGAAAAAAAATGCGGAAAAATCCGGAAAAAAAATCCGGAAAAAAAAATCCGGAAAAAAAAATCCGAAAAAAAAACCAGAAAAAAAAATCCGGAAAAAAAATCCAGAAAAAACTATCCGGAAAAATCCAGAAAAAATAATCTGGAAAAATCCAAAAAAAAAATACGGAAAAAAAAATTCGAAAAAGAAAATCCGAAAAAATCCGAAAAAAAAACCAGAAAAAAAAATCCAGAAAAAAAATCCAGAAAAAACAATCCGGAAAAATAAATCCGAAAAAAAAACCAGAAAAAAAAATCCGGAAAAAAAATCCAGAAAAAACTATCCGGAAAAATCCAGAAAAAATAATCTGGAAAAATCCAAAAAAAAAATCCGGAAAAAAAAAATCCGAAAAAAAAAATCCGGAAAAAAAATCCCCAAAAAAAATCCGGAAAAATCCGGAAAAACAATCCAGAAAAAAAAATCCGGAAAAAAAATCCGGAAAAAAAATCCAGAAAAAAAATCCGGAAAAAAAATCAAAAAAAAAAAAATGCGGAAAAATCCGGAAAAAAAAATGCGGAAAAATCCGGAAAAAAAATTCGGAAAAAAAAAATTCGAAAAAGAAAATCCGGAAAAATCCGGAAAAAAATCCAGAAAAAAAATCCGGAAAAAAAATCCGGAAAAAAATCCAAAAAAAAAATCCGGAAAAATCCGGAAAAAAAATCCGGAAAAATCCTGAAAAAAATCCGGAAAAAAATCCGGAAAAAAAAATCCGGAAAAAAAACATGCGGAAAAATCCGGGAAAAAATCCAGAAAAAAAATCTGGAAAAAAAATCTGGAAAAAAATCCAAAAAAAAAATCCGGAAAAAAAATCCGGAAAAAAAATCCGGAAAAAAAAATCCGGAAAAATCCGGAAAAAAAAAATGCGGAAAAATCCGGAAAAAAAATTCGGAAAAAAAAAATTCGAAAAAGAAAATCCGGAAAAATCCTGAAAAAAAATCCGTAAAAAAAAAATCAGAAAAAAAAAATCCGGAAAAAAAATCCACAAAAAAAATCCGGAAAAATCCGGAAAAAAATCCGGAAAAAAAATCCAGAAAAAACTATCCGGAAAAATCCAGAAAAAATAATCTGGAAAAATCCAAAAAAAAAATCCGGAAAAAAAAATTCGAAAAAGAAAATCCGAAAAAATCCGAAAAAAAAACCAGAAAAAAAAATCCAGAAAAAAAATCCAGAAAAAACAATCCGGAAAAATAAATCCGAAAAAAAAACCAGAAAAAAAAATCCGGAAAAAAAATCCAGAAAAAACTATCCGGAAAAATCCAGAAAAAATAATCTGGAAAAATCCAAAAAAAAAATCCGGAAAAAAAAAATCCGAAAAAAAAAATCCGGAAAAAAAATCCCCAAAAAAAATCCGGAAAAATCCGGAAAAACAATCCAGAAAAAAAAATCCGGAAAAAAAATCCGGAAAAAAAATCCAGAAAAAAAATCCGGAAAAAAAATCAAAAAAAAAAAAATGCGGAAAAATCCGGAAAAAAAAATGCGGAAAAATCCGGAAAAAAAATTCGGAAAAAAAAAATTCGAAAAAGAAAATCCGGAAAAATCCGGAAAAAAATCCAGAAAAAAAATCCGGAAAAAAAATCCGGAAAAAAATCCAAAAAAAAAATCCGGAAAAATCCGGAAAAAAAATCCGGAAAAATCCTGAAAAAAATCCGGAAAAAAATCCGGAAAAAAAAATCCGGAAAAAAAACATGCGGAAAAATCCGGGAAAAAATCCAGAAAAAAAATCTGGAAAAAAAATCTGGAAAAAAATCCAAAAAAAAAATCCGGAAAAAAAATCCGGAAAAAAAATCCGAAAAAAAAAATCCGGAAAAATCCGGAAAAAAAAAATGCGGAAAAATCCGGAAAAAAAATTCGGAAAAAAAAAATTCGAAAAAGAAAATCCGGAAAAATCCTGAAAAAAAATTCGAAAAAATCTTGAAAAAAAATCAGAAAAAAAAAATCCGGAAAAATCCGGGAAAAAAAATCCGGAAAAATCCGAAAAAAAAAATCCGGAAAAAAAATCCTCCAAAAAAAATCCGGAAAAAAAAATCCGGAAAAAAAATCCGGAAAAAAAATCCGGAAAAAAAAATCAGAAAAAAAAAATATGGCAAAAAAAATCCAGAAAAAAAACATACGGAAAAAAAATCCAGAAAAAAAATCCGGAAAAATCCGGAAAAAAAATCCGGAAAAATCCGGAAAAAAAATCCGGAAAAAAAAATCCGGAAAAATCCGGAAAAAAAATCCAGAAAAAAAATCCGGAAAAAAATCCAAAAAAAAAATCCGGAAAAATCCGGAAAAAAAATCCGGAAAAATCCGGAAAAAAAATCCGAAAAAAAAAATCCGGAAAAATCCGGAAAAAAAAAATGCGGAAAAATCCGGAAAAAAAATTCGGAAAAAAAAAATTCGAAAAAGAAAATCCGGAAAAATCCTGAAAAAAAATTCGAAAAAATCCTGAAAAAAAATCAGAAAAAAAAAATCCGGAAAAATCCGGAAAAAAATCCGGAAAAAAAAAATCCGGAAAAAAAAACCGGAAACAAAAATCCGGAAAAAAAAAACGGAAAAAAAAATCCGGAAAAAAAAATCCGGAAAAAAAAATCCGGAAAAAAAAAACCGGAAACAAAAATCCGGAAAAAAAAAACGGAAAAAAAAATCCGGAAAAAAAAATCCGGAAAAAAAAATCCGGAAAAAAAAATCCGGAAAAATAAAACCGGAAAAAAAAAATCAGAAAAAAAAAAATCCGGAAAAAAAATCCGGAAAAAAAAATCCGGAAAAAAAACGGAAAAAAAAATCCGGAAAAAAAATCCAAAAAAAAAAATCCGGAAAAATCCGGAAAAAAATCCGGAAAAAAAAGAGGAAAAAAATGGCGAAAAATCCGGAAAAAAAAATCCGGAAAAAAAATCCGGAAAAAAAAATCCGGAAAAAAAAAATCAGAAAAAAAAAACGGAAAAAAAAATCCGGAAAAAAAATCCGAAAAAAAAAATCCGGAAAAAAAAAACCGGAAAAAAAAAACCGGAAAAATCAGGAAAAAAAAACTGGAAAAAAAAATCTTGAAAAATCCGGAAAAAAAAAAATCCGGAAAAATCCGGAAAAAAAATTCGGAAAAAAAAATGCGAAAAAATCCGGAAAAAAAAAATCAGGAAAAATCCTGAACAAAAATCCGAAAAAATCCTGGAAAAAAATAAAAAAAAAAAAATCCGGAAAAATCCGGAAAAAAAAACGGAAGAAAATCCGGAAAAAAAAACAGGAATAAAAAATGCGGAAAAATCCGGAAAAAAAATGCGGAAAAATCCAGAAAAAAAATTCGGAAAAAAAAATCCGAAAAAGAAAATCCGGAAAAATCCGGGAAAAAAATCCAGAAAAAAAATCCGGAAAAAAAATCCGGAAAAAAAATCCAGAAAAATCCGGAAAAAAAAAATGCGGAAAAATCCGGAAAAAAAATTCGGAAAAAAAAAAATTCGAAAGAGAAAATCCGGAAAAATCCGGAAAAAAAATCCGGAAAAATAAATACGGAAAAATCTGGAAGAAAAATCTGGAAAAAAAAATCCGAAAAAAAAACCAGAAAAAAAAATCCGGAAAAAAATCCAGAAAAAACAATCCGGAAAAATCCAGAAAAAATTATCTGGAAAAATCCCCAAAAAAAAATCCGGAAAAAAAAAATCCGAAAAAAAAAATCCGGAAAAAAAATCCAAAAAAAAATCCGGAAATATCCGGAAAAAAATCCGGAAAAAAAAAATCCGGAAAAAAAAAACCGGAAAAAAAAATCCGGAAAAAAAAAACGGAAAAAAAAATCCGGAAAAAAAAATCCGGAAAAAAAAATCCGGAAAAATAAAACCGGAAAAAAAAAATCAGAAAAAAAAAAATCCGGAAAAAAAATCCAAAAAAAAAAATCCGGAAAAATCCGGAAAAAAATCCGGAAAAAAAAGAGGAAAAAAAATGGCGAAAAATCCGGAAAAAAAAATCCGGAAAAAAAATCCGGAAAAAAAAATCAGAAAAAAAAAACGGAAAAAAAAATCCGGAAAAAAAATCCGAAAAAAAAAAATCCGGAAAAAAAAAATCCGGAAAAATCCGGAAAAAAAATCCGGAAAAAAAAATACGAAAAAATCAGGAAAAAAAAAATCCGGAAAAATCCTGAAAAAAAATCCGAAAAAATCCTGAAAAAAAATCCAAAAAAAAAAAATCCGGAAAAAAAATCCGGAAAAAAATCCGGAAAAAAAAACCAGGAAAAAAAATGCGGAAAAATGCGGAAAAAAAAATGCGGAAAGATCCGGAAAAAAAATCCGGAAAAAAAAATCCGGAAAAAAAAATCCAAAAAAAAAAACCAGAAAAAAAAATTCGGAAAAAAAATCCAGAAAAAACTATCCGGAAAAATCCAGAAAAAATAATCTGGAAAAATCAAAAAAAAAAATCCGGAAAAAAAAATTCGAAAAAGAAAATCCGAAAAAATCCGAAAAAAAAACCAGAAAAAAAATCCAGAAAAAAAATCCAGAAAAAACAATCCGGAAAAATCCAGAAAAAATAATCTGGAAAAATCCAAAAAAAAATCCGGAAAAAAAAAATCCGGAAAAAAAATCCGGAAAAATCCGGAGGAAAAATCCAGAAAAAAAAAATCCGGAAAAAAAATCCGGAAAAAAAATCCAGAAAAAAAATCCGGAAAAAAAAATCCGGAAAAAATAACCGGAAAAAAAAAATCCGGAAAAAAAAATCCGGAAAAAAAAAATCCGAAAAAAAAAATCCGGAAAAAAAATCCAAAAAAAAAATCCGGAAAAATCCGGAGGAAAAATCCAGAAAAAAAAATTCAGGAAAAAAAATCCGGAAAAAAAATCCAGAAAAAAAATCCGGAAAAAAGAATCCGGAAAAAAAAACCGGAAAAAAACCGGAAAAATCCGGAAAAAAAAATCCGAAAAAAAAATCCGGAAAAAAAATATAAAAAAAATGCGGAAAAATCCGGAAAAATCCGGAAAAAAATCCAGAAAAAAAATCCGGAAAAAAAATCCGGAAAAAAATCCAAAAAAAAATCCGTAAATATCCGGAAAAAAAATCCGGAAAAATCCGGAAAAAAATCCGGAAAAAAAAATCCGGAAAAATCCGGAAAAAAAATCCGGAAAAAAAAATCCGGAAAAAAAATTTGGAAAAAAATCCAAAAAAAAATCCGTAAAAATCCGGAAAAAAAATCCGGAAAAATCCGGAAAAAAAATCCGGAAAAAAAAATCCGGAAAAAAAATTTGGAAAAAAAAATTCGAAAAAGAAAATCCGGAAAAATCCGGAAAAAAAATCCGGAAAAAAAATCCAGAAAAAAAATCCGGAAAAAAAAATCCGGAAAAAAAAATCCAGAAAAAAAAATCCGGAAAAAAAATCCGGAAAAAAAAATCCGGAAAAATCCGGAAAAAAAATCCGGAAAAATCCGGAAAAAAAATCCGAAAAAAAAATCCGGAAAAATCCGGAAAAAAAATCCAGAAAAAAAATTAAAAAAAGAAAATCCGGAAAAATCCGGAAAAAAAATCCAGAAAAAAAATCCGGAAAAAAAAATCCGGAAAAAAAAATCCAGAAAAAAAAATCCGGAAAAAAATCCGGAAAAAAATCCGGAAAAAAATCCGGAAAAAAAAAACCGGAAACAAAAATCCGGAAAAAAAAAACGGAAAAAAAAATCCGGAAAAAAAAATCCGGAAAAAAAAATCCGGAAAAATAAAACCGCAAAAAAAAAATCAGAAAAAAAAAAATCCGGAAAAAAAATCCAAAAAAAAAAATCCGGAAAAATCCGGAAAAAAATCCGGAAAAAAAAGAGGAAAAAAAATGGCGAAAAATCCGGAAAAAAAAATCCGGAAAAAAAATCCGGAAAAAAAAATCCGGAAAAAAAAATCAGAAAAAAAAAACGGAAAAAAAAATCCGCAAAAAAAATCCAAAAAAAAAAATCCGGAAAAATCAGGAAAAAAATCCGGAAAAAAAAGAGGAAAAAAAATGGCGAAAAATCCGGAAAAAAAAATCCGGAAAAAAAATCCGGAAAAAAAAATCCGGAAAAAAAAATCAGAAAAAAAAAACGGAAAAAAAAATCCGGAAAAAAAATCCGAAAAAAAAAAATCCGGAAAAAAAAAATCCGGAAAAATCCGGAAAAAAAATTCGGAAAAAAAAATACGAAAAAATCAGGAAAAAAAAATCCGGAATAATCCTGAAAAAAAATCCGAAAAAATCCTGAAAAAAAATCCAAAAAAAAAAAATCCGGAAAAAAAATCCGGAAAAAAATCCGGAAAAAAAAACAGGAAAAAAAATGCGGAAAAATCCGGAAAAAAAAAATGCGGAAAAATCCGGAAAAAAAATCCGGAAAAAAAAATCCGGAAAAAAAAATCCGAAAAAAAAAACCAGAAAAAAAAATCCGGAAAAAAAATCCAGAAAAAACTATCCGGAAAAATCCAGAAAAAATAATCTGGAAAAATCCAAAAAAAAAATCCGGAAAAAAAAATTCGAAAAAGAAAATCCGAAAAAATCCGAAAAAAAAACCAGAAAAAAAAATCCAGAAAAAAAATCCAGAAAAAACAATCCGGAAAAATAAATCCGAAAAAAAAACCAGAAAAAAAAATCCGGAAAAAAAATCCGGAAAAAAAAATCCGGAAAAATCCGGAAAAAAAATCCGGAAAAATCCGGAAAAAAAATCCGAAAAAAAAAATCCGGAAAAATCCGGAAAAAAAATCCAGAAAAAAAATTAAAAAAAGAAAATCCGGAAAAATCCGGAAAAAAAATCCGGAAAAAAAATCCAGAAAAAAAATCCGGAAAAAAAAATCCGGAAAAAAAAATCCAGAAAAAAAAATCCGGAAAAAAAAATCAGAAAAAAAAAATATGGCAAAAAAAATCCGGAAAAAAAATCCAGAAAAAAAACATACGGAAAAAAAATCCAGAAAAAAAATCCGGAAAAAAAAATCCGGAAAAATCCGGAAAAAAAATCCGGAAAAAAAAATCCGAAAAAAAAATCCGGAAAAAAAATCAAAAAAAAAAATCCGGAAAAATCCGGAAAAAAATCCGGAAAAAAAAATCCGGAAAAAAAAAACCGGAAACAAAAATCCGGAAAAAAAAAACGGAAAAAAAAATCAGAAAAAAAAAATCCGGAAAAAAAATCCAAACAAAAAAATCCGGAAAAATCCGGAAAAAAATCCGGAAAAAAAAGAGGAAAAAAAATGGCGAAAAATCCGGAAAAAAAAATCCGGAAAAAAAATCCGGAAAAAAAAATCCGGAAAAAAAAATCAGAAAAAAAAATCCGCAAAAAAAATCCAAAAAAAAAAATCCGGAAAAATCAGGAAAAAAATCCGGAAAAAAAAGAGGAAAAAAAATGGCGAAAAATCCAAAAAAAAAAATCCGGAAAAATCAGGAAAAAAATCCGGAAAAAAAAGAGGAAAAAAAATGGCGAAAAATCCGGAAAAAAAAATCCGGAAAAAAAATCCGGAAAAAAAAATCCGGAAAAAAAAATCAGAAAAAAAAAACGGAAAAAAAAATCCGGAAAAAAAATCCGAAAAAAAAAAATCCGGAAAAAAAAAATCCGGAAAAATCCGGAAAAAAAATTCGGAAAAAAAAATACGAAAAAATCAGGAAAAAAAAAATCCGGAAAAATCCTGAAAAAAAATCCGAAAAAATCCTGAAAAAAAATCCAAAAAAAAAAAATCCGGAAAAAAAATCCGGAAAAAAATCCGGAAAAAAAAACAGGAAAAAAAATGCGGAAAAATCCGGAAAAAAAATGCGGAAAAATCCGGAAAAAAAATCCGGAAAAAAAAATCCGGAAAAAAAAATCCGAAAAAAAAACCAGAAAAAAAAATCCGGAAAAAAAATCCAGAAAAAACTATCCGGAAAAATCCAGAAAAAATAATCTGGAAAAATCCAAAAAAAAAATACGGAAAAAAAAATTCGAAAAAGAAAATCCGAAAAAATCCGAAAAAAAAACCAGAAAAAAAAATCCAGAAAAAAAATCCAGAAAAAACAATCCGGAAAAATAAATCCGAAAAAAAAACCAGAAAAAAAAATCCGGAAAAAAAATCCAGAAAAAACTATCCGGAAAAATCCAGAAAAAATAATCTGGAAAAATCCAAAAAAAAAATCCGGAAAAAAAAAATCCGAAAAAAAAAATCCGGAAAAAAAATCCCCAAAAAAAATCCGGAAAAATCCGGAAAAACAATCCAGAAAAAAAAATCCGGAAAAAAAATCCGGAAAAAAAATCCAGAAAAAAAATCCGGAAAAAAAATCAAAAAAAAAAAAATGCGGAAAAATCCGGAAAAAAAAATGCGGAAAAATCCGGAAAAAAAATTCGGAAAAAAAAAATTCGAAAAAGAAAATCCGGAAAAATCCGGAAAAAAATCCAGAAAAAAAATCCGGAAAAAAAATCCGGAAAAAAATCCAAAAAAAAAATCCGGAAAAATCCGGAAAAAAAATCCGGAAAAATCCTGAAAAAAATCCGGAAAAAAATCCGGAAAAAAAAATCCGGAAAAAAAACATGCGGAAAAATCCGGGAAAAAATCCAGAAAAAAAATCTGGAAAAAAAATCTGGAAAAAAATCCAAAAAAAAAATCCGGAAAAAAAATCCGGAAAAAAAATCCGGAAAAAAAAATCCGGAAAAATCCGGAAAAAAAAAATGCGGAAAAATCCGGAAAAAAAATTCGGAAAAAAAAAATTCGAAAAAGAAAATCCGGAAAAATCCTGAAAAAAAATCCGTAAAAAAAAAATCAGAAAAAAAAAATCCGGAAAAAAAATCCACAAAAAAAATCCGGAAAAATCCGGAAAAAAATCCGGAAAAAAAATCCAGAAAAAACTATCCGGAAAAATCCAGAAAAAATAATCTGGAAAAATCCAAAAAAAAAATCCGGAAAAAAAAATTCGAAAAAGAAAATCCGAAAAAATCCGAAAAAAAAACCAGAAAAAAAAATCCAGAAAAAAAATCCAGAAAAAACAATCCGGAAAAATAAATCCGAAAAAAAAACCAGAAAAAAAAATCCGGAAAAAAAATCCAGAAAAAACTATCCGGAAAAATCCAGAAAAAATAATCTGGAAAAATCCAAAAAAAAAATCCGGAAAAAAAAAATCCGAAAAAAAAAATCCGGAAAAAAAATCCCCAAAAAAAATCCGGAAAAATCCGGAAAAACAATCCAGAAAAAAAAATCCGGAAAAAAAATCCGGAAAAAAAATCCAGAAAAAAAATCCGGAAAAAAAATCAAAAAAAAAAAAATGCGGAAAAATCCGGAAAAAAAAATGCGGAAAAATCCGGAAAAAAAATTCGGAAAAAAAAAATTCGAAAAAGAAAATCCGGAAAAATCCGGAAAAAAATCCAGAAAAAAAATCCGGAAAAAAAATCCGGAAAAAAATCCAAAAAAAAAATCCGGAAAAATCCGGAAAAAAAATCCGGAAAAATCCTGAAAAAAATCCGGAAAAAAATCCGGAAAAAAAAATCCGGAAAAAAAACATGCGGAAAAATCCGGGAAAAAATCCAGAAAAAAAATCTGGAAAAAAAATCTGGAAAAAAATCCAAAAAAAAAATCCGGAAAAAAAATCCGGAAAAAAAATCCGGAAAAAAAAATCCGGAAAAATCCGGAAAAAAAAAATGCGGAAAAATCCGGAAAAAAAATTCGGAAAAAAAAAATTCGAAAAAGAAAATCCGGAAAAATCCTGAAAAAAAATCCGTAAAAAAAAAATCCGAAAAAAAAAATCCGGAAAAAAAATCCACAAAAAAAATCCGGAAAAATCCGGAAAAAAATCCGGAAAAAAAAAATCCGGAAAAAAATCCTGAAAAAAAAAATCCGGAAAAAAAAAAACGGAAAAAAAAAAAATCAGAAAAAAAAAAATCCGGAAAAAAAATCCAAAAAAAAAATCCGGAAAAATCCGGAAAAAAATCGGGAAAAAAAAGAGAAAAAAAAATGGCGAAAAATCCGGAAAAAAAATCCGGAAAAAAAATCCGGAAAAAAAATCCGGAAAAAAAAATCCGGAAAAAAAAATCCGAAAAAAAAAACCAGAAAAAAAAATCCGGAAAAAAAATCCAGAAAAAACTATCCGGAAAAATCCAGAAAAAATAATCTGGAAAAATCCAAAAAAAAAATCCGGAAAAAAAAATTCGAAAAAGAAAATCCGAAAAAATCCGAAAAAAAAACCAGAAAAAAAAATCCAGAAAAAAAATCCAGAAAAAACAATCCGGAAAAATCCAGAAAAAATAATCTGGAAAAATCAAAAAAAAAAAAAAATCCGGAAAAAAAAAATCCAAAAAAAAAAATCCGGAAAAAAAATCCAAAAAAAAATCCGGAAAAATCCGGAAAAAAAATCCGAAAAAAAAATCCGGAAAAAAAATATAAAAAAAATGCGGAAAAATCCGGAAAAAAAAATGCGGAAAAATCCGGAAAAAAAATTCGGAAAAAATAAATTCAAAAAAGAAAATCCGGAAAAATCCGGAAAAAAATCCAGAAAAAAAATCCGGAAAAAAAATCCGGAAAAAAATCCAAAAAAAAATCCGGAAAAATCCGGAAAAATCCGGAAAAAAAATCCGGAAAAAAAAATCCGGAAAAATCCGGAAAAAAAATCCGGAAAAAAAAATCCGGAAAAAAAATTTGGAAAAAAAAATTCAAAAAAGAAAATCCGGAAAAATCCGGAAAAAAAATCCGGAAAAAAAATCCAGAAAAAAAATCCGGAAAAAAAAATCCGGAAAAAAAAATCCAGAAAAAAAAATCCGGAAAAAAAATCCCGAAAAAAAAATCCGGAAAAATCCGGAAAAAAAATCCGGAAAAAAAATCCAGAAAAAAAATCCGGAAAAAAAAATCAAAAAAAAAAAAACGGAAAAAAAAAATCCGGAAAAAAAAATCCGGAAAAAAAATCAAAAAAAAAAAAATGCGGAAAAATCCGGAAAAAAAAATGCGGAAAAATCCGGAAAAAAAATTCGGAAAAAAAAAATTCGAAAAAGAAAATCCGGAAAAATCCGGAAAAAAATCCAGAAAAAAAATCCGGAAAAAAAATCCGGAAAAAAATCCAAAAAAAAAATCCGGAAAAATCCGGAAAAAAAATCCGGAAAAATCCTGAAAAAAATCCGGAAAAAAATCCGGAAAAAAAAATCCGGAAAAAAAAATCCGGAAAAAAAACATGCGGAAAAATCCGGGAAAAAATCCAGAAAAAAATCTGGAAAAAAAATCCGGAAAAAAATCCAAAAAAAAAATCCGGAAAAAAAATCCGGAAAAAAAATCCGGAAAAAAAAATCCGGAAAAAAAATCCGGAAAAATCCAGAAAAAAAAATGCGGAAAAATCCGGAAAAAAAATTCGGAAAAAAAAAATTCGAAAAAGAAAATCCGGAAAAATCCTGAAAAAAAATCCGAAAAAATCCTGAAAAAAAATCCGGAAAAAAAAATCCGGAAAAATCAGGGATAAAAAAATCCGGAAAAATCCGGAAAAAAAAAATCCGAAAAAAAAAATCCGGAAAAAAAATCCCCCTAAAAAAATCCGGAAAAAAAAATCCGGAAAATAATCCGGAAAAAAAAATCAGAAAAAAAAAATATGGCAAAAAAAATCCGGGAAAAAAAACCAGAAAAAAAAATCCGGAAAAAAATCCAGAAAAAACAATCCGGAAAAATCCAGAAAAAATTATCTGGAAAAATCCCTAAAAAAAAATCCGGAAAAAAAAAATCCGAAAAAAAAAATCCGGAAAAAAAATCCACAAAAAAAATCCGGAAAAATCCGGAAAAAAATCCGGAAAAAAAAAATCCGGAAAAAAATCCTGAAAAAAAAAATCCGGAAAAAAAAAACCGGAAAAAAAAAAAAATCAGAAAAAAAAAAATCCGGAAAAAAAATCCAAAAAAAAAATCCGGAAAAATCCGGAAAAAAATCGGGAAAAAAAAGAGAAAAAAAATGGCGAAAAATCCGGAAAAAAAAACTCCGGAAAAAAAAATCCGGAAAAAAATCCAAAAAAAAAATCCGGAAAAATCCGGAAAAAAAATCCGGAAAAATCCGGAAAAAAAATCCGAAAAAAAAAATCCGGAAAAATCCGGAAAAAAAAAATGCGGAAAAATCCGGAAAAAAAATTCGGAAAAAAAAAATTCGAAAAAGAAAATCCGGAAAAATCATGAAAAAAAATTCGAAAAAATCTTGAAAAAAAATCAGAAAAAAAAAATCCGGAAGAATCCGGGAAAAAAAATCCGGAAAAATCCGAAAAAAAAAATCCGGAAAAAAAATCCTCCAAAAAAAATCCGGAAAAAAAAATCCGGAAAAAAAATCCGGAAAAAACAATCCGGAAAAAAAAATCAGAAAAAAAAAATATGGCAAAAAAAATCCAGAAAAAAAACATACGGAAAAAAAATCCAGAAAAAAAATCCGGAAAAATCCGGAAAAAAAATCCGGAAAAATCCGGAAAAAAAATCCGGAAAAAAAATCCGGAAAAATCCGGAAAAAAAATCCAGAAAAAAAATCCGGAAAAAAATCCAAAAAAAAAATACGGAAAAATCCGGAAAAAAAATCTGGAAAAATCCGGAAAAAAAATCCGAAAAAAAAAATCCGGAAAAATCCGGAAAAAAAAAATGCGGAAAAATCCGGAAAAAAAATTCGGAAAAAAAAAATTCGAAAAAGAAAATCCGGAAAAATCCTGAAAAAAAATTCGAAAAAATCCTGAAAAAAAATCAGAAAAAAAAAATCCGGAAAAATCCGGAAAAAAATCCGGAAAAAAAAAATCCGGAAAAAAAAAACCGGAAACAAAAATCCGGAAAAAAAAAACGGAAAAAAAAATCCGGAAAAAAAAATCCGGAAAAAAAAAACCGGAAACAAAAATCCGGAAAAAAAAACGGAAAAAAAAATCCGGAAAAAAAAATCCGGAAAAAAAAATCCGGAAAAAAAAATCCGGAAAAATAAAACCGGAAAAAAAAAATCAGAAAAAAAAAAATCCGGAAAAAAAATCCGGAAAAAAAAATCCGGAAAAAAAAATCAGAAAAAAAAAACGGAAAAAAAAATCCGGAAAAAAAATCCAAAAAAAAAAATCCGGAAAAAATCCGGAAAAAAATCCGGAAAAAAAAGAGGAAAAAAAATGGCGAAAAATCCGTTAAAAAAAATCCGGAAAAAAAATCCGGAAAAAAAAATCCGGAAAAAAAAATCAGAAAAAAAAAACGGAAAAAAAAATCCGGAAAAAAAATCCGAAAAAAAAAATCCGGAAAAATCCGGAAAAAAAAAATCCGGAAAAATCCGGAAAAAAAATTCGGAAAAAAAAATACGAAAAAATCAGGAAAAAAAAAATCAGAAAAAAAAACGGAAAAAAAAATCCGGAAAAAAAATCCGAAAAAAAAAATCCGGAAAAAAAAATCCGGAAAAAAAAACCGGAAAAAAAAAATCCGGAAAAAAAAATCCGGAAAAAAATCCAAAAAAAAATCCGGAAAAATCCGGAAAAAAAATCCGGAAAAATCCGGAAAAAAAATCCGAAAAAAAAAATCCGGAAAAATCCGGAAAAAAAAAATGCGGAAAAATCCGGAAAAAAAATTCGGAAAAAAAAAATTCGAAAAAGAAAATCCGGAAAAATCCTGAAAAAAAATTCGAAAAAATCTTGAAAAAAAATCAGAAAAAAAAATCCGGAAAAATCCGGGAAAAAAAATCCGGAAAAATCCGAAAAAAAAAATCCGGAAAAAAAATCCTCCAAAAAAAATCCGGAAAAAAAAATCCGGAAAAAAAATCCGGAAAAAACAATCCGGAAAAAAAAATCAGAAAAAAAAAATATGGCAAAAAAAATCCAGAAAAAAAACATACGGAAAAAAAATCCAGAAAAAAAATCCGGAAAAATCCGGAAAAAAAATCCGGAAAAATCCGGAAAAAAAATCCGGAAAAAAAAATCCGGAAAAATCCGGAAAAAAAATCCAGAAAAAAAATCCGGAAAAAAATCCAAAAAAAAAATCCGGAAAAATCCGGAAAAAAAATCCGGAAAAATCCGGAAAAAAAATCCGAAAAAAAAAATCCGGAAAAATCCGGAAAAAAAAAATGCGGAAAAATCCGGAAAAAAAATTCGGAAAAAAAAAATTCGAAAAAGAAAATCCGGAAAAATCCTGAAAAAAAATTTGAAAAAATCCTGAAAAAAAATCAGAAAAAAAAAATCCGGAAAAATCCGGAAAAAAATCCGGAAAAAAAAAATCCGGAAAAAAAAAACCGGAAACAAAAATCCGGAAAAAAAAAAACGGAAAAAAAAATCCAGAAAAAAAAATCCGGAAAAAAAAATCCGGAAAAAAAAAACCGGAAACAAAAATCCGGAAAAAAAAAACGGAAAAAAAAATCCGGAAAAAAAAATCCGGAAAAAAAAATCCGGAAAAAAAAATCCGGAAAAATAAACGGAAAAAAAAATCCGGAAAAAAAAATCCGGAAAAAAAAATCAGAAAAAAAAAACGGAAAAAAAAATCCGGAAAAAAAATCCGAAAAAAAAAATCCGGAAAAATCCGGAAAAAAAATTCGGAAAAAAAATACGAAAAAATCAGGAAAAAAAAAATCAGAAAAAAAAAACGGAAAAAAAAATCCGGAAAAAAAATCCGAAAAAAAAAATCCGGAAAAAAAAAACCGGAAAAATCCGGAAAAAAAAACTGGAAAAAAAAATCTTGAAAAATCCGGAAAAAAAAAAATCCGGAAAAATCCGGAAAAAAAATTCGGAAAAAAAAATGCGAAAAAATCCGGAAAAAAAAAATCAGGAAAAATCCTGAACAAAAATCCGAAAAAATCCTGGAAAAAAATAAAAAAAAAAAAATCCGGAAAAATCCGGAAAAAAAAACGGAAGAAAATCCGGAAAAAAAAACAGGAATAAAAAATGCGGAAAAATCCGGAAAAAAATGCGGAAAAATCCAGAAAAAAAATTCGGAAAAAAAAATCCGAAAAAGAAAATCCGGAAAAATCCGGGAAAAAAATCCAGAAAAAAAATCCGGAAAAAAAATCCGGAAAAAAAATCCAGAAAAATCCGGAAAAAAAAAATGCGGAAAAATCCGGAAAAAAAATTCGGAAAAAAAAAAATTCGAAAGAGAAAATCCGGAAAAATCCGGAAAAAAAATCCGGAAAAATAAATACGGAAAAATCTGGAAGAAAAATCTGGAAAAAAAAATCCGAAAAAAAAACCAGAAAAAAAAATCCGGAAAAAAATCCAGAAAAAACAATCCGGAAAAATCCAGAAAAAATTATCTGGAAAAATCCCCAAAAAAAAATCCGGAAAAAAAAAATCCGAAAAAAAAAATCCGGAAAAAAAATCCAAAAAAAAATCCGGAAAAATCCGGAAAAAAATCCGGAAAAAAAAAATCCGGAAAAAAAAAACCGGAAAAAAAAATCCGGAAAAAAAAAACGGAAAAAAAAATCCAGAAAAAAAAATCCGGAAAAAAAAATCCGGAAAAATAAAACCGGAAAAAAAAAATCTGAAAAAAAAAAATCCGGAAAAAAAATCCAAAAAAAAAAATCCGTAAAAATCCGGAAAAAAATCCGGAAAAAAAAGAGGAAAAAAAATGGCGAAAAATCCGGAAAAAAAAATCCGGAAAAAAAATCCGGAAAAAAAAATCCGGAAAAAAAAATCAGAAAATAAAAACGGAAAAAAAAATCCGGAAAAAAAATCCGAAAAAAAAAAATCCGGAAAAAAAAAATCCGGAAAAATCCGGAAAAAAAATTCGGAAAAAAAAATACGAAAAAATCAGGAAAAAAAAAATCCGGAAAAATCCTGAAAAAAAATCCGAAAAAATCCTGAAAAAAAATCCAAAAAAAAAAAATCCGGAAAAAAAATCCGGAAAAAAATCCGGAAAAAAAACCCGGAAAAAAAATGCGGAAAAATCCGGGAAAAAAAAATGCGGAAAGATCCGGAAAAAAAATCCGGAAAAAAAAATCCGGAAAAAAAAATCCGAAAAAAAAAACCAGAAAAAAAAATTCGGAAAAAAAATCCAGAAAAAACTATCCGGAAAAATCCAGAAAAAATAATCTGGAAAAATCCAAAAAAAAAATCCGGAAAAAAAAATTCGAAAAAGAAAATCCGAAAAAATCCGAAAAAAAAACCAGAAAAAAAAATCCAGAAAAAAAATCCAGAAAAAACAATCCGGAAAAATCCAGAAAAAATAATCTGGAAAAATCCAAAAAAAAATCCGGAAAAAAAAAATCCGAAAAAAAAAATCCGAAAAAAAAAATCCGGAAAAAAAATCCGGAAAAATCCGGAGGAAAAATCCAGAAAAAAAAAATCCGGAAAAAAAATCCGGAAAAAAAATCCAGAAAAAAAATCCGGAAAAAAAAATCCGGAAAAAATAACCGGAAAAAAAAAATCCGGAAAAAAAAATCCGGAAAAAAAAAATCCGAAAAAAAAAATCCGGAAAAAAAATCCAAAAAAAAAATCCGGAAAAATCCGGAGGAAAAATCCAGAAAAAAAAAATCCGGAAAAAAAATCCGGAAAAAAAATCCAGAAAAAAAATCCGGAAAAAAGAATCCGGAAAAAAAAACCGGAAAAAAACCGGAAAAATCCGGAAAAAATAATCCGAAAAAAAAATCCGGAAAAAAAATATAAAAAAAATGCGGAAAAATCCGGAAAAATCCGGAAAAAAATCCAGAAAAAAAATCCGGAAAAAAAATCCGGAAAAAAATCCAAAAAAAAATCCGTAAATATCCGGAAAAAAAATCCGGAAAAATCCGGAAAAAAAATCCGGAAAAAAAAATCCGGAAAAATCCGGAAAAAAAATCCGGAAAAAAAAATCCGGAAAAAAAATTTGGAAAAAAATCCAAAAAAAAATCCGTAAAAATCCGGAAAAAAAATCCGGAAAAATCCGGAAAAAAAATCCGGAAAAAAAAATCCGGAAAAAAAATTTGGAAAAAAAAATTCGAAAAAGAAAATCCGGAAAAATCCGGAAGAAAAATCCGGAAAAAAAATCCAGAAAAAAAATCCGGAAAAAAAAATCCGGAAAAAAAAATCCAGAAAAAAAAATCCGGAAAAAAAATCCGGAAAAAAAAATCCGGAAAAATCCGGAAAAAAAATCCGGAAAAATCCGGAAAAAAAATCCGAAAAAAAAAATCCGGAAAAATCCGGAAAAAAAATCCAGAAAAAAAATTAAAAAAAGAAAATCCGGAAAAATCCGGAAAAAAAATCCGGAAAAAAAATCCAGAAAAAAAATCCGGAAAAAAAAATCCGGAAAAAAAAATCCAGAAAAAAAAATCCGGAAAAAAAAATCAGAAAAAAAAATATGGCAAAAAAAATCCGGAAAAAAAATCCAGAAAAAAAACATACGGAAAAAAAATCCAGAAAAAAAAATCCGGAAAAATCCGGAAAAAAATCCGGAAAAAAAAATCCGAAAAAAAAATCCGGAAAAAAAATCAAAAAAAAAAATCCGGAAAAATCCGGAAAAAAATCCGGAAAAAAATCCGGAAAAAAAAAATCCGGAAAAAAAAAACCGGAAACAAAAATCCGGAAAAAAAAAACGGAAAAAAAAATCCGGAAAAAAAAATCCGGAAAAAAAAATCCGGAAAAATAAAACCGGAAAAAAAAAATCAGAAAAAAAAAAATCCGGAAAAAAAATCCAAAAAAAAAAATCCGGAAAAATCCGGAAAAAAATCCGGAAAAAAAAGAGGAAAAAAAATGGCGAAAAATCCGGAAAAAAAAATCCGGAAAAAAAATCCGGAAAAAAAAATCAGAAAAAAAAAATATGGCAAAAAAAATCCGGAAAAAAAATCCAGAAAAAAAACATACGGAAAAAAAATCCAGAAAAAAAATCCAGAAAAAAAAATCCGGAAAAATCCGGAAAAAAAATCCGGAAAAAAAAATCCGAAAAAAAAATCCGGAAAAAAAATCAAAAAAAAAAATCCGGAAAAATCCGGAAAAAAATCCGGAAAAAAAAGAGGAAAAAAAATGGCGAAAAATCCGGAAAAAAAAATCCGGAAAAAAAATCCGGAAAAAAAAATCCGGAAAAAAAAATCAGAAAAAAAAAACGGAAAAAAAAATCCGCAAAAAAAATCCAAAAAAAAAAATCCGGAAAAATCAGGAAAAAAATCCGGAAAAAAAAGAGGAAAAAAAATGGCGAAAAATCCGGAAAAAAAAATCCGGAAAAAAAATCCGGAAAAAAAAATCCGGAAAAAAAATCCGGAAAAAAATCCGGAAAAAAAAACAGGAAAAAAAATCCAGAAAAAAAATCCAGAAAAAACAATCCGGAAAAATAAATCGGAAAAAAAAACCAGAAAAAAAAATCCGGAAAAAAAATCCAGAAAAAACTATCCGGAAAAATCCAGAAAAAATAATCTGGAAAAATCCAAAAAAAAAATCCGGAAAAAAAAATTCGAAAAAGAAAATCCGAAAAAATCCGAAAAAAAAACCAGAAAAAAAAATCCAGAAAAAAAATCCAGAAAAAACAATCCGGAAAAATAAATCCGAAAAAAAAACCAGAAAAAAAAATCCGGAAAAAAAATCCGGAAAAAAAAATCCGGAAAAATCCGGAAAAAAAATCCGGAAAAATCCGGAAAAAAAATCCGAAAAAAAAAATCCGGAAAAATCCGGAAAAAAAATCCAGAAAAAAAATTAAAAAAAGAAAATCCGGAAAAATCCGGAAAAAAAATCCGGAAAAAAAAATCCAGAAAAATCCGAAAAAAAAATCCGGAAAAATCCGGAAAAAAAATCCGAAAAAAAAAATCCGGAAAAATCCGGAAAAAAAATCCAGAAAAAAAATTAAAAAAAGAAAATCCGGAAAAATCCGGAAAAAAAATCCGGAAAAAAAATCCAGAAAAAAAATCCGGAAAAAAAAATCCGGAAAAAAAAATCCAGAAAAAAAAATCCGGAAAAAAAAATCAGAAAAAAAAAATATGGCAAAAAAAATCCGGAAAAAAAATCCAGAAAAAAAACGTACGGAAAAAAAATCCAGAAAAAAAATCCGGAAAAAAAAATCCGGAAAAATCCGGAAAAAAAATCCGGAAAAAAAAATCCGAAAAAAAAATCCGGAAAAAAAATCAAAAAAAAAAATCCGGAAAAATCCGGAAAAAAATCCGGAAAAAAATCCGGAAAAAAAAAATCCGGAAAAAAAAAACCGGAAACAAAAATCCGGAAAAAAAAAACGGAAAAAAAAAATATGGCAAAAAAAATCCGGAAAAAAAATCCAGAAAAAAAACATACGGAAAAAAAATCCGTAAAAATCCGGAAAAAAAATCCGGAAAAATCCGGAAAAAAAATCCGGAAAAAAAAATCCGGAAAAATCCGGAAAAAAAATCCGGAAAAAAAAATCCGAAAAAAAAATCCGGAAAAATCCGGAAAAAAAATCCAGAAAAATCCAAAAAAAAAACCGGAAACAAAAATCCGGAAAAAAAAAAACGGAAAAAAAAATCCGGAAAAAAAAATCCGGAAAAAAAAAATCAGAAAAAAAAAAATCCGGAAAAAAAATCCAAAAAAAAAAATCCGGAAAAATCCGGAAAAAAATCCGGAAAAAAAAGAGGAAAAAAAATGGCAAAAAATCCGGAAAAAAAATCCGGAAAAAAAATCCGGAAAAAAAAATCCGGAAAAAAAAATCAGAAAAAAAAAACGGAAAAAAAAATCCGGAAAAAAAATCCAAAAAAAAAAATCCGGAAAAATCCGGAAAAAAATCCGGAAAAAAAAGAGGGAAAAAAATGGCGAAAAATCCGGAAAAAAAAATCCGGAAAAAAAATCCGGAAAAAAAAATCCGGAAAAAAAAATCAGAAAAAAAAAACGGAAAAAAAAATCCGGAAAAAAAATCCGAAAAAAAAAAATCCGGAAAAAAAAAATCCGGAAAAATCCGGAAAAAAAATTCGGAAAAAAAAATACGAAAAAATCAGGAAAAAAAAATCCGGAAAAATCCTGAAAAAAAATCCGAAAAAATCCTGAAAAAAAATCCAAAAAAAAAAAATCCGGAAAAAAAATCCGGAAAAAAATCCGGAAAAAAAAACAGGAAAAAAAATGCGGAAAAATCCGGAAAAAAAAATGCGGAAAAATCCGGAAAAAAAATCCGGAAAAAAAAATCCGGAAAAAAAAATCCGAAAAAAAAAACCAGAAAAAAAAATCCGGAAAAAAAATCCAGAAAAAACTATCCGGAAAAATCCAGAAAAAATAATCTGGAAAAATCCAAAAAAAAAATCCGGAAAAAAAAATTCGAAAAAGAAAATCCGAAAAAATCCGAAAAAAAAACCAGAAAAAAAAATCCAGAAAAAAAATCCAGAAAAAACAATCCGGAAAAATCCAGAAAAAATAATCTGGAAAAATCCAAAAAAAAAATCCGGAAAAAAAAATTCGAAAAAGAAAATCCGAAAAAATCCGAAAAAAAAACCAGAAAAAAAAATCCAGAAAAAAAATCCAGAAAAAACAATCCGGAAAAATCCAGAAAAAATAATCTGGAAAAATCCAAAAAAAAATCCGGAAAAAAAAAATCCGAAAAAAAAAATCCGGAAAAAAAATCCAAAAAAAAAATCCGGAAAAATCCGGAGGAAAAATCAAGAAAAAAAAAATCCGGAAAAAAAATCCGGAAAAAAAATCCAGAAAAAAAATCCGGAAAAAAAAATCCGGAAAAAAAAATCCGGAAAAAAAATCAAAAAAAAAAATCCGGAAAAATCCGGAGGAAAAATCCAGAAAAAAAGAATCCGGAAAAAAAATCCGGAAAAAAAATCCAGAAAAAAAATCCAGAAAAAAAAATCCGGAAAAAAAAACCGGAAAAAAAAAATCCGGAAAAAAAAATCCGGAAAAAAAAACCGGAAAAAAACCGGAAAAATCCGGAAAAAAAAATCCGAAAAAAAAATCCGGAAAAAAAATATAAAAAAAATGCGGAAAAATCCGGAAAAAAATCCAGAAAAAAAATCCGAAAAAAAAATCCGGAAAAAAAATATAAAAAAAATGCGGAAAAATCCAGAAAAATCCGGAAAAAAATCCAGAAAAAAAATCCGGAAAAAAAATCCGGAAAAAAATCCAAAAAAAAATCCGTAAAAATCCGGAAAAAAAATCCGGAAAAATCCGGAAAAAAAATCCGGAAAAAAAAATCCGGAAAAATCCGGAAAAAAAATCCGGAAAAAAAAATCCGGAAAAAAAATTTGGAAAAAAATCCAAAAAAAAATCCGTAAAAATCCGGAAAAAAAATCCGGAAAAATCAGGAAAAAAAATTCGGAAAAATCCAGAAAAAAAATCCGGAAAAAAAATCCGGAAAAAAAATCCAGAAAAAAACATACGGAAAAAAAATCCAGAAAAAAAATCCGGAAAAAAAAATCCGGAAAAAAAAATCCAGAAAAAAAAATCCGGAAAAAAAATCCGAAAAAAAAAATCCGGAAAAATCCGGAAAAAAAAATGCGGAAAAATCCGGAAAAAAAATTCGGAAAAATCAGGAAAAAAAATTCGGAAAAATCCAGAAAAAAAATCCGGAAAAAAAATCCGGAAAAAAAATCCAGAAAAAAACATACGGAAAAAAAATCCAGAAAAAAAATCCGGAAAAAAAAATCCGGAAAAATCCGGAAAAAAAATCCGGAAAAAAAAATCCGAAAAAAAAATCCGGAAAAAAAATCAAAAAAAAAAATGCGGAAAAATCCGGAAAAAAATCCAAAAAAAAAATCCGGAAAAAAAATCCGGAAAAATCCGGAAAAAAAATCCGAAAAAAAAAATCCGGAAAAATCCGGAAAAAAAAAATGCGGAAAAATCCGGAAAAAAAATTCGAAAAAATCCTGAAAAAAAATCAGAAAAAAAAAATCCGGAAAAATCCGGGAAAAAAAATCCGGAAAAATCCGAAAAAAAAAATCCGGAAAAAAAATCCCCCAAAAAAAATCCGGAAAAAAAAATCCGGAAAAAAAATCCGGAAAAAACAATCCGGAAAAAAAAATCAGAAAAAAAAATATGGCAAAAAAAATCCGGAAAAAAAATCCGGAAAAAAAATCCGGAAAAATCCGGAAAAAAAATCCGGAAAAAAAAATCCGAAAAAAAAATCCGGAAAAAAAATCAAAAAAAAAAATGCGGAAAAATCCAGAAAAAAAAATCAGGAAAAATCCGGAAAAAAATCCAGAAAAAAAAAACAGGAAAAAAAAATGGGGAAAAATCCGGGAAAAAAAATCCAAAAAAAAAATCCGGAAAAATCCGGAAAAAAAATCCAGAAAAATCAGGAAAAAAAATCCGCAAAAAAAATCCGGAAAAATCCGGAAAAAAAAAACCGGAAAAATCCGGAAAAAAAAACTGGAAAAAAAAATCTTGAAAAATCCGGAAAAAAAAAATCCGGAAAAATCCGGAAAAAAAATTCGGAAAAAAAAATACGAAAAAATCCGGAAAAAAAAACGGAAGAAAATCCGGAAAAAAAAACAGGAATGAAAAATCCGGAAAAAAAATGCGGAAAAATCCAGAAAAAAAATTTGAAAAAAAAAATCCGAAAAAGAAAATCCGGAAAAATCCGGAAAAAAAATCCAGAAAAAAAATCCGGAAAAAAAATCCGGAAAAAAATCCCCCCAAAAAATCCGGAAAAATCCGGAAAAAAAATCCGGAAAAATCCGGAAAAAAAAATCCCAAAAAAAAAATCAGAAAAAAAATCCGAAAAAAAAATCCGGAAAAATCCGGAAAAAAAAATATGGCAAAAAAAATCTGGAAAAAAAATCCAGAACAAAATCCGGAAAAAAAAATCCGGAAAAATCCGGAAAAAAAATCCGGAAAAAAAAATCCGGAAAAAAAAATCCGAAAAAAAAAACCAGAAAAAAAAATCCGGAAAAAAAATCCAGAAAAAACTATCCGGAAAAATCCAGAAAAAATAATCTGGAAAAATCCAAAAAAAAAATCCGGAAAAAAAAATTCGAAAAAGAAAATCCGAAAAAATCCGAAAAAAAAACCAGAAAAAAAAATCCAGAAAAAAAATCCAGAAAAAACAATCCGGAAAAATCCAGAAAAAATAATCTGGAAAAATTCGAAAAAAAAAAATCCGGAAAAAAAAAATCCGAAAAAAAAAATCCGGAAAAAAATCCAAAAAAAAAAATCCGGAAAAATCTGGAAAAAAAATCCGGAAAGAAAATCCGGAAAAAAAATCCGGAAAAAAAATCCGGAAAAAAAAATCCGGAAAAAAAAAACTGGAAAAAAAAATCCAGAAAAATCCGGAAAAAAAAATCCGAAAAAAAAAATCCGGAAAAAAAATCCAAAAAAAAAATCCGGAAAAATCCGGAAAAAAAATCCGGAAAAAAAATCCGAAAAAAAAAATCCGGAAAAATCCGGAAAAAAAAAATGCGGAAAAATCCGGAAAAAAAATTCGGAAAAAAAAAATTCGAAAAAGAAAATCCGGAAGAATCCTGAAAAAAAATTCGAAAAAATCCTGAAAAAAAATCAGAAAAAAAAAATCCGGAAAAATCCGGGAAAAAAAAATCCGGAAAAATCCGAAAAAAAAAATCCGGAAAAAAAATCCCCCAAAAAAAATCCGGAAAAAAAATCCGGAAAAAACAATCCGGAAAAAAAAATCAGAAAAAAAAAATATGGCAAAAAAAATCCGGAAAAAAAATCCAGAAAAAAAACAAACGGAAAAAAAATCCAGAAAAAAAATCCGGAAAAAAAAATCCGGAAAAATCCGGAAAAAAAATCCGGAAAAAGAAATCCGAAAAAAAAATCCGGAAAAAAAATCAAAAAAAAAATGCGGAAAAATCCAGAAAAAAAAATCCGGAAAAATCCGGAAAAAAATCCAGAAAAAAAATCCGGAAAAAAAATCCGGAAAAAAATCCAAAGAAAAAAATCCGGAAAAATAAATCCGGAAAAAAAATCCAGAAAAAAAATCCGGAAAAAAAATCCGAAAAAAAAAATCCGGAAAAAAAAAATCCGAAAACAAAAATCCGGAAAAAAATCCAAAGAAAAAAATCCGGAAAAATAAATCCGGAAAAAAAATCCAGAAAAAAAATCCGGAAAAAAAATCCGAAAAAAAAAATCCGGAAAAATCCGGAAAAAAAAAATGCGGAAAAATCCGGAAAAAAAATTCGGAAAAAAAAAATTCGAAAAAGAAAATCCGGAAAAATCCTGAAAAAAAATTCGAAAAAATCCTGAAAAAAAATCAGAAAAAAAAAATCCGGAAAAATCCGGGAAAAAAAAATCCGGAAAAATCCGAAAAAAAAAATCCGGAAAAAAAATCCCCCCAAAAAAATCCGGAAAAAAAAATCCGGAAAAAAAATCCGGAAAAAACAATCCGGAAAAAAAAATCAGAAAAAAAAAATATGGCAAAAAAAATCCGGAAAAAAAATCCAGAAAAAAAACATACGGAAAAAAAATCCAGAAAAAATATCCGGAAAAAAAAATCCGGAAAAATCCGGAAAAAAAATCCGGAAAAAGAAATCCGAAAAAAAAATCCGGAAAAAAAATCAAAAAAAAAAATGCGGAAAAATCCAGAAAAAAAAATCCGGAAAAATCCGGAAAAAAATCCAGAAAAAAAATCCGGAAAAAAAATCCGGAAAAAAAATCCAAAAAAAAAATCCGGAAAAATCCGGAAAAAAATCCAGAAAAAAAAAACAGGAAAAAAAAATGGGGAAAAATCCGGGAAAAAAAATCCAAAAAAAAAATCCGGAAAAATCCGGAAAAAAAATCCAGAAAAATCAGGAAAAAAAATCCGCAAAAAAAATCCGGAAAAATCCGGAAAAAAAAAACCGGAAAAATCCGGAAAAAAAAACTGGAAAAAAAAATCTTGAAAAATCCGAAAAAAAAAAATCCGGAAAAATCCGGAAAAAAAATTCGGAAAAAAAAATACGAAAAAATCCGGAAAAAAAAAATCCGGAAAAATCCTGAACAAAAATCCGAAAAAATCCTGGAAAAAAAAAAAAAAAAAAAAAATCCGGAAAAATCCGGAAAAAAAACCGGAAGAAAATCCGGAAAAAAAACAGGAATAAAAAATGCGGAAAAATCCGGAAAAAAAATGCGGAAAAATCCAGAAAAAAAATTTGAAAAAAAAAATCCGAAAAAGAAAATCCGGAAAAATCCGGAAAAAAAATCCAGAAAAAAAATCCGGAAAAAAAATCCGGAAAAAAATCCCCCAAAAAAATCCGGAAAAATCCGGAAAAAAAATCCGGAAAAATCCGGAAAAAAAAATCCAAAAAAAAAAATCAGAAAAAAAATCCGAAAAAAAAATCCGGAAAAATCCGGAAAAAAAATATGGCAAAAAAAATCCGGAAAAAAAATCCAGAACAAAATCCGGAAAAAAAAATCCGGAAAAATCCGGAAAAAAAATCCGGAAAAAAAAATCCGGAAAAAAAAATTCGAAAAAGAAAATCCGAAAAAATCCGAAAAAAAAACCAGAAAAAAAAATCCAGAAAAAAAATCCAGAAAAAACAATCGGGAAAAATCCAGAAAAAATAATCTGGAAAAATCCCAAAAAAAAAAATCCGGAAAAAAAAAATCCGAAAAAAAAAATCCGGAAAAAAATCCAAAAAAAAAAATCCGGAAAAAAAATCCGGAAAGAAAATCCGGAAAAAAAATCCGGAAAAAAAATCCAGAAAAAAAATCCGGAAAAAAAAATCCGGAATAAAAAATCCGGAAAAAAAAAACTGGAAAAAAAAATCCAGAAAAATCCGGAAAAAAAAACCAGAAAAAAAAAATCCGGAAAAAAATCCAAAAAAAAAATCCGGAAAAATCCGGAAAAAAAATCCGGAAAAATCCGGAAAAAAAATCCGAAAAAAAAAATCCGGAAAAATCCAAAAAAAAAAAATGCGGAAAAATCCGGAAAAAAAATTCGGAAAAAAAAAATTCGAAAAAGAAAATCCGGAAAAATCCTGAAAAAAAATTCGAAAAAATCCTGAAAAAAAATCAGAAAAAAAAAATCCGGAAAAATCCGGGAAAAAAAAATCCGGAAAAATCCGAAAAAAAAAATCCGGAAAAAAAATCCCCCAAAAAAAATCCGGAAAAAAAACCGGAAGAAAATCCGGAAAAAAAACAGGAATAAAAAATGCGGAAAAATCCGGAAAAAAAATGCGGAAAAATCCAGAAAAAAAATTTGAAAAAAAAAATCCGAAAAAGAAAATCCGGAAAAATCCGGAAAAAAATCCAGAAAAAAAATCCGGAAAAAAAATCCGGAAAAAAATCCCCCAAAAAAATCCGGAAAAATCCGGAAAAAAAATCCGGAAAAATCCGGAAAAAAAAATCCAAAAAAAAAAATCAGAAAAAAAATCCGAAAAAAAAATCCGGAAAAATCCGTAAAAAAAATATGGCAAAAAAAATCCGGAAAAAAAATCCAGAACAAAATCCGGAAAAAAAAATCCGGAAAAATCCGGAAAAAAAATCCGGAAAAAAAAATCCGGAAAAAAAAATTCGAAAAAGAAAATCCGAAAAAATCCGAAAAAAAAACCAGAAAAAAAAATCCAGAAAAAAAATCCAGAAAAAACAATCGGGAAAAATCCAGAAAAAATAATCTGGAAAAATCCCAAAAAAAAAATCCGGAAAAAAAAAATCCGAAAAAAAAAATCCGGAAAAAAATCCAAAAAAAAAAATCCGGAAAAAAAATCCGGAAAGAAAATCCGGAAAAAAAATCCGGAAAAAAAATCCAGAAAAAAAATCCGGAAAAAAAAATCCGGAATAAAAAATCCGGAAAAAAAAAACTGGAAAAAAAAATCCAGAAAAATCCGGAAAAAAAAATCAGAAAAAAAAAATCCGGAAAAAAAATCCAAAAAAAAAATCCGGAAAAATCCGGAAAAAAAATCCGGAAAAATCCGGAAAAAAAATCCGAAAAAAAAAATCCGGAAAAATCCAAAAAAAAAAAATGCGGAAAAATCCGGAAAAAAAATTCGGAAAAAAAAAATTCGAAAAAGAAAATCCGGAAAAATCCTGAAAAAAAATTCGAAAAAATCCTGAAAAAAAATCAGAAAAAAAAAATCCGGAAAAATCCGGGAAAAAAAAATCCGGAAAAATCCGAAAAAAAAAATCCGGAAAAAAAATCCCCCAAAAAAAATCCGGAAAAAAAAATCCGGAAAAAAAATCCGGAAAAAAAAATCAGAAAAAAAAAATATGGCAAAAAAAATCCGGAAAAAAAATCCAGAAAAAAAACATACGGAAAAAAAATCCAGAAAAAAAATCCGGAAAAATCCGGAAAAAAAATCCGGAAAAAAAAATCCGAAAAAAAAATCCGGAAAAAAAATCAAAAAAAAAAATGCGGAAAAATCCAGAAAAAAAATCCGGAAAAAAAATCCGGAAAAAAAATCCGGAAAAATCCGGAAAAAAAAAATGCGGAAAAATCCGGAAAAAAAATTCGGAACAAAAAAAATTCGAAAGAGAAAATCCGGAAAAATCCGGAAAAAAAATCCGGAAAAATAAATACGGAAAAAACAATCCGGAAAAATCCAGAAAAAATTATCTGGAAAAATCCCAAAAAAAAAATCCGGAAAAAAAAAATCCGAAAAAAAAAATCCGGAAAAAAAAATCCGGAAAAAAAATCCAAAAAAAAAAATCCGGAAAAATCCGGAAAAAAAAGAGGAAAAAAAATGGCGAAAAATCCGGAAAAAAAAATCCGGAAAAAAAATCCGGAAAAAAAAATCCGGAAAAAAAAATCCGAAAAAAAAAACGGAAAAAAAAATCCGGAAAAAAAATCCGAAAAAAAAAAATCCGGAAAAATCCGAAAAAAAAAAATCCGGAAAAATCCGGAAAAAAAATTCGGAAAAAAAATACGAAAAAATCAGGAAAAAATAAATCAGAAAAAAAAAACGGAAAAAAAAATCCGGAAAAAAAATCCGAAAAAAAAAAATCCGGAAAAATCCGGAAAAAAAATCCGGAAAAATCCGGAAAAAAAAATCCAAAAAAAAAAATCAGAAAAAAAATCCGAAAAAAAAATCCGGAAAAATCCGTAAAAAAAATATGGCAAAAAAAATCCGGAAAAAAAATCCAGAACAAAATCCGGAAAAAAAAATCCGGAAAAATCCGGAAAAAAAATCCGGAAAAAAAAATCCGGAAAAAAAAATCCGAAAAAAAAAACGGAAAAAAAAATCCGGAAAAAAAATCCGAAAAAAAAAAATCCGGAAAAATCCGAAAAAAAAAAATCCGGAAAAATCCGGAAAAAAAATTCGGAAAAAAAATACGAAAAAATCAGGAAAAAATAAATCAGAAAAAAAAAACGGAAAAAAAAATCCGGAAAAAAAATCCGAAAAAAAAAAATCCGGAAAAATCCGGAAAAAAAATCCGGAAAAATCCGGAAAAAAAAATCCAAAAAAAAAAATCAGAAAAAAAATCCGAAAAAAAAATCCGGAAAAATCCGTAAAAAAAATATGGCAAAAAAAATCCGGAAAAAAAATCCAGAACAAAATCCGGAAAAAAAAATCCGGAAAAATCCGGAAAAAAAATCCGGAAAAAAAAATCCGGAAAAAAAAATTCGAAAAAGAAAATCCGAAAAAATCCGAAAAAAAAACCAGAAAAAAAAATCCAGAAAAAAAATCCAGAAAAAACAATCGGGAAAAATCCAGAAAAAATAATCTGGAAAAATCCCAAAAAAAAAATCCGGAAAAAAAAAATCCGAAAAAAAAAATCCGGAAAAAAATCCAAAAAAAAAAATCCGGAAAAAAAATCCGGAAAGAAAATCCGGAAAAAAAATCCGGAAAAAAAATCCAGAAAAAAAATCCGGAAAAAAAAATCCGGAATAAAAAATCCGGAAAAAAAAAACTGGAAAAAAAAATCCAGAAAAATCCGGAAAAAAAAATCAGAAAAAAAAAATCCGGAAAAAAAATCCAAAAAAAAAATCCGGAAAAATCCGGAAAAAAAATCCGGAAAAATCCGGAAAAAAAATCCGAAAAAAAAAATCCGGAAAAATCCAAAAAAAAAAAATGCGGAAAAATCCGGAAAAAAAATTCGGAAAAAAAAAATTCGAAAAAGAAAATCCGGAAAAATCCTGAAAAAAAATTCGAAAAAATCCTGAAAAAAAATCAGAAAAAAAAAATCCGGAAAAATCCGGGAAAAAAAAATCCGGAAAAATCCGAAAAAAAAAATCCGGAAAAAAAATCCCCCAAAAAAAATCCGGAAAAAAAAATCCGGAAAAAAAATCCGGAAAAAAAAATCAGAAAAAAAAAATATGGCAAAAAAAATCCGGAAAAAAAATCCAGAAAAAAAACATACGGAAAAAAAATCCAGAAAAAAAATCCGGAAAAATCCGGAAAAAAAATCCGGAAAAAAAAATCCGAAAAAAAAATCCGGAAAAAAAATCAAAAAAAAAAATGCGGAAAAATCCAGAAAAAAAATCCGGAAAAAAAATCCGGAAAAAAAATCCGGAAAAATCCGGAAAAAAAAAATGCGGAAAAATCCGGAAAAAAAATTCGGAACAAAAAAAATTCGAAAGAGAAAATCCGGAAAAATCCGGAAAAAAAATCCGGAAAAATAAATACGGAAAAAACAATCCGGAAAAATCCAGAAAAAATTATCTGGAAAAATCCCAAAAAAAAAATCCGGAAAAAAAAAATCCGAAAAAAAAAATCCGGAAAAAAAAATCCGGAAAAAAAATCCAAAAAAAAAAATCCGGAAAAATCCGGAAAAAAAAGAGGAAAAAAAATGGCGAAAAATCCGGAAAAAAAAATCCGGAAAAAAAATCCGGAAAAAAAAATCCGGAAAAAAAAATCCGAAAAAAAAAACGGAAAAAAAAATCCGGAAAAAAAATCCGAAAAAAAAAAATCCGGAAAAATCCGAAAAAAAAAAATCCGGAAAAATCCGGAAAAAAAATTCGGAAAAAAAATACGAAAAAATCAGGAAAAAATAAATCAGAAAAAAAAAACGGAAAAAAAAATCCGGAAAAAAAATCCGAAAAAAAAAAATCCGGAAAAATCCGGAAAAAAAAAACCGGAAAAATCCGGAAAAAAAAACTGGAAAAAAAAATCTTGAAAAATCCGGAAAAAAAAAATCCGGAAAAATCCTGAACAAAAATCCGAAAAAATCCTGGAAAAAAATAAAAAAAAAAAAATCCGGAAAAATCCGGAAAAAAAAACGGAAGAAAATCCGGAAAAAAAAACAGGAATAAAAAATGCGGAAAAATCCGGAAAAAAAATGCGGAAAAATCCAGAAAAAAAATTCGGAAAAAAAAATCCGAAAAAGAAAATCCGGAAAAATCCGGAAAAAAAATCCAGAAAAAAAATCCGGAAAAAAAATCCGGAAAAAAAATCCGGAAAAATCCGGAAAAAAAAAATGCGGAAAAATCCGGAAAAAAAATTCGGAAAAAAAAAATTTCGAAAGAGAAAATCCGGAAAAATCCGGAAAAAAAATCCGGAAAAATCCGGAAAAAAATCCGGAAAAAAAAAATCCGGAAAAAAAAAACCGGAAAAAAAAATCCGGAAAAAAAAAACGGAAAAAAAAATCCGGAAAAAAAAATACGAAAAAATCAGGAAAAAAAAAATCCGGAAAAATCCTGAAAAAAAATCCGAAAAAATCCTGAAAAAAAATCCAAAAAAAAAAAATCCGGAAAAAAAATCCGGAAAAAAATCCGGAAAAAAAAACAGGAAAAAAAATGCGGAAAAATCCGGAAAAAAAATCCGGAAAAAAAAATCCGGAAAAAAAATCCGATAAAAAAAACCAGAAAAAAAAATCCGAAAAAAAAAACCAGAAAAAAAAATCCGGAAAAAAAATCCAGAAAAAACTATCCGGAAAAATCCAGAAAAAATAATCTGGAAAAATCCAAAAAAAAAATCCGGAAAAAAAAATTCGAAAAAGAAAATCCGAAAAAATCCGAAAAAAAAACCAGAAAAAAAAATCCAGAAAAAAAATCCAGAAAAAACAATCCGGAAAAATCCAGAAAAAATAATCTGGAAAAATCCCAAAAAAAAAAATCCGGAAAAAAAAAATCCGAAAACAAAAATCCGGAAAAAAATCCAAAGAAAAAAATCCGGAAAAATAAATCCGGAAAAAAAATCCAGAAAAAAAATCCGGAAAAAAAATCCGAAAAAAAAAATCCGGAAAAATCCGGAAAAAAAAAATGCGGAAAAATCCGGAAAAAAAATTCGGAAAAAAAAAATTCGAAAAAGAAAATCCGGAAAAATCCTGAAAAAAAATTCGAAAAAATCCTGAAAAAAAATCAGAAAAAAAAAATCCGGAAAAATCCGGGAAAAAAAAATCCGGAAAAATCCGAAAAAAAAAATCCGGAAAAAAAATCCCCCCAAAAAAATCCGGAAAAAAAAATCCGGAAAAAAAATCCGGAAAAAACAATCCGGAAAAAAAAATCAGAAAAAAAAAATATGGCAAAAAAAATCCGGAAAAAAAATCCAGAAAAAAAACATACGGAAAAAAAATCCAGAAAAAATATCCGGAAAAAAAAATCCGGAAAAATCCGGAAAAAAAATCCGGAAAAAGAAATCCGAAAAAAAAATCCGGAAAAAAAATCAAAAAAAAAAATGCGGAAAAATCCAGAAAAAAAAATCCGGAAAAATCCGGAAAAAAATCCAGAAAAAAAATCCGGAAAAAAAATCCGGAAAAAAAATCCAAAAAAAAAATCCGGAAAAATCCGGAAAAAAATCCAGAAAAAAAAAACAGGAAAAAAAAATGGGGAAAAATCCGGGAAAAAAAATCCAAAAAAAAAATCCGGAAAAATCCGGAAAAAAAATCCAGAAAAATCAGGAAAAAAAATCCGCAAAAAAAATCCGGAAAAATCCGGAAAAAAAAAACCGGAAAAATCCGGAAAAAAAAACTGGAAAAAAAATCTTGAAAAATCCGAAAAAAAAAAATCCGGAAAAATCCGGAAAAAAAATTCGGAAAAAAAAATACGAAAAAATCCGGAAAAAAAAAATCCGGAAAAATCCTGAACAAAAATCCGAAAAAATCCTGGAAAAAAAAAAAAAAAAAAAAATCCGGAAAAATCCGGAAAAAAAACCGGAAGAAAATCCGGAAAAAAAACAGGAATAAAAAATGCGGAAAAATCCGGAAAAAAAATGCGGAAAAATCCAGAAAAAAAATTTGAAAAAAAAAATCCGAAAAAGAAAATCCGGAAAAATCCGGAAAAAAAATCCAGAAAAAAAATCCGGAAAAAAAATCCGGAAAAAAATCCCCCAAAAAAATCCGGAAAAATCCGGAAAAAAAATCCGGAAAAATCCGGAAAAAAAAATCCAAAAAAAAAAATCAGAAAAAAAATCCGAAAAAAAAATCCGGAAAAATCCGGAAAAAAAATATGGCAAAAAAAATCCGGAAAAAAAATCCAGAACAAAATCCGGAAAAAAAAATCCGGAAAAATCCGGAAAAAAAATCCGGAAAAAAAAATCCGGAAAAAAAAATTCGAAAAAGAAAATCCGAAAAAATCCGAAAAAAAAACCAGAAAAAAAAATCCAGAAAAAAAATCCAGAAAAAACAATCGGGAAAAATCCAGAAAAAATAATCTGGAAAAATCCCAAAAAAAAAAATCCGGAAAAAAAAAATCCGAAAAAAAAAATCCGGAAAAAAATCCAAAAAAAAAAATCCGGAAAAAAAATCCGGAAAGAAAATCCGGAAAAAAAATCCGGAAAAAAAATCCAGAAAAAAAATCCGGAAAAAAAAATCCGGAATAAAAAATCCGGAAAAAAAAAACTGGAAAAAAAAATCCAGAAAAATCCGGAAAAAAAAATCAGAAAAAAAAAATCCGGAAAAAAAATCCAAAAAAAAAATCCGGAAAAATCCGGAAAAAAAATCCGGAAAAATCCGGAAAAAAAATCCGAAAAAAAAAATCCGGAAAAATCCAAAAAAAAAAAATGCGGAAAAATCCGGAAAAAAAATTCGGAAAAAAAAAATTCGAAAAAGAAAATCCGGAAAAATCCTGAAAAAAAATTCGAAAAAATCCTGAAAAAAAATCAGAAAAAAAAAATCCGGAAAAATCCGGGAAAAAAAAATCCGGAAAAATCCGAAAAAAAAAATCCGGAAAAAAAATCCCCCAAAAAAAATCCGGAAAAAAAACCGGAAGAAAATCCGGAAAAAAAACAGGAATAAAAAATGCGGAAAAATCCGGAAAAAAAATGCGGAAAAATCCAGAAAAAAAATTTGAAAAAAAAAATCCGAAAAAGAAAATCCGGAAAAATCCGGAAAAAAAATCCAGAAAAAAAATCCGGAAAAAAAATCCGGAAAAAAATCCCCCAAAAAAATCCGGAAAAATCCGGAAAAAAAATCCGGAAAAATCCGGAAAAAAAAATCCAAAAAAAAAAATCAGAAAAAAAATCCGAAAAAAAAATCCGGAAAAATCCGTAAAAAAAATATGGCAAAAAAAATCCGGAAAAAAAATCCAGAACAAAATCCGGAAAAAAAAATCCGGAAAAATCCGGAAAAAAAATCCGGAAAAAAAAATCCGGAAAAAAAAATTCGAAAAAGAAAATCCGAAAAAATCCGAAAAAAAAACCAGAAAAAAAAATCCAGAAAAAAAATCCAGAAAAAACAATCGGGAAAAATCCAGAAAAAATAATCTGGAAAAATCCCAAAAAAAAAAATCCGGAAAAAAAAAATCCGAAAAAAAAAATCCGGAAAAAAATCCAAAAAAAAAAATCCGGAAAAAAAATCCGGAAAGAAAATCCGGAAAAAAAATCCGGAAAAAAAATCCAGAAAAAAAATCCGGAAAAAAAAATCCGGAATAAAAAATCCGGAAAAAAAAAACTGGAAAAAAAAATCCAGAAAAATCCGGAAAAAAAAATCAGAAAAAAAAAATCCGGAAAAAAAATCCAAAAAAAAAATCCGGAAAAATCCGGAAAAAAAATGCGGAAAAATCCGGAAAAAAAATTCGGAAAAAAAAAATTCGAAAAAGAAAATCCGGAAAAATCCTGAAAAAAAATTCGAAAAAATCCTGAAAAAAAATCAGAAAAAAAAAATCCGGAAAAATCCGGGAAAAAAAAATCCGGAAAAATCCGAAAAAAAAAATCCGGAAAAAAAATCCCCCAAAAAAAATCCGGAAAAAAAAATCCGGAAAAAAAATCCGGAAAAAAAAATCAGAAAAAAAAAATATGGCAAAAAAAATCCGGAAAAAAAATCCAGAAAAAAAACATACGGAAAAAAAATCCAGAAAAAAAATCCGGAAAAATCCGGAAAAAAAATCCGGAAAAAAAAATCCGAAAAAAAAATCCGGAAAAAAAATCAAAAAAAAAAATGCGGAAAAATCCAGAAAAAAAATCCGGAAAAAAAATCCGGAAAAAAAATCCGGAAAAATCCGGAAAAAAAAAATGCGGAAAAATCCGGAAAAAAAATTCGGAACAAAAAAAATTCGAAAGAGAAAATCCGGAAAAATCCGGAAAAAAAATCCGGAAAAATAAATACGGAAAAAACAATCCGGAAAAATCCAGAAAAAATTATCTGGAAAAATCCCAAAAAAAAAATCCGGAAAAAAAAAATCCGAAAAAAAAAATCCGGAAAAAAAAATCCGGAAAAAAAATCCAAAAAAAAAAATCCGGAAAAATCCGGAAAAAAAAGAGGAAAAAAAATGGCGAAAAATCCGGAAAAAAAAATCCGGAAAAAAAATCCGGAAAAAAAAATCCGGAAAAAAAAATCCGAAAAAAAAAACGGAAAAAAAAATCCGGAAAAAAAATCCGAAAAAAAAAAATCCGGAAAAATCCGAAAAAAAAAAATCCGGAAAAATCCGGAAAAAAAATTCGGAAAAAAAAATACGAAAAAATCAGGAAAAAATAAATCAGAAAAAAAAAACGGAAAAAAAAATCCGGAAAAAAAATCCGAAAAAAAAAAATCCGGAAAAATCCGGAAAAAAAAAACCGGAAAAATCCGGAAAAAAAAACTGGAAAAAAAAATCTTGAAAAATCCGGAAAAAAAAAATCCGGAAAAATCCTGAACAAAAATCCGAAAAAATCCTGGAAAAAAATAAAAAAAAAAAAAATCCGGAAAAATCCGGAAAAAAAAACGGAAGAAAATCCGGAAAAAAAAACAGGAATAAAAAATGCGGAAAAATCCGGAAAAAAAATGCGGAAAAATCCAGAAAAAAAATTCGGAAAAAAAAATCCGAAAAAGAAAATCCGGAAAAATCCGGAAAAAAAATCCAGAAAAAAAATCCGGAAAAAAAATCCGGAAAAAAAATCCGGAAAAATCCGGAAAAAAAAAATGCGGAAAAATCCGGAAAAAAAATTCGGAAAAAAAAAATTTCGAAAGAGAAAATCCGGAAAAATCCGGAAAAAAAATCCGGAAAAATCCGGAAAAAAATCCGGAAAAAAAAAATCCGGAAAAAAAAAACCGGAAAAAAAAATCCGGAAAAAAAAAACGGAAAAAAAAATCCGGAAAAAAAAATACGAAAAAATCAGGAAAAAAAAAATCCGGAAAAATCCTGAAAAAAAATCCGAAAAAATCCTGAAAAAAAATCCAAAAAAAAAAAATCCGGAAAAAAAATCCGGAAAAAAATCCGGAAAAAAAAACAGGAAAAAAAATGCGGAAAAATCCGGAAAAAAAATCCGGAAAAAAAAATCCGGAAAAAAAATCCGATAAAAAAAACCAGAAAAAAAAATCCGGAAAAAAAATCCAGAAAAAACTATCCGGAAAAATCCAGAAAAAATAATCTGGAAAAATCCAAAAAAAAAATCCGGAAAAAAAAATTCGAAAAAGAAAATCCGAAAAAATCCGAAAAAAAAACCAGAAAAAAAAATCCAGAAAAAAAATCCAGAAAAAACAATCCGGAAAAATCCAGAAAAAATAATCTGGAAAAATCCAAAAAAAAATCCGGAAAAAAAAAATCCGAAAAAAAAAATCTGGAAAAAAAATCCAAAAAAAAAATCCGGAAAAATCCGGAGGAAAAATCCAGAAAAAAAAAATCCGGAAAAAAAATCCGGAAAAAAAATCCAGAAAAAAAATCCGGAAAAAAAAACCGGAAAAAAAAAATCCGGAAAAAAAAATCCGGAAAAAAAAAATCCGAAAAAAAAAATCCGGAAAAAAAATCCAAAAAAAAAATCCGGAAAAAAAAATCCGGAAAAATCCGGAAAAAAAATCCGGAAAAAAAATCCGGAAAAAAAAATCCGAAAAAAAAAACCAGAAAAAAAAATCCGGAAAAAAAATCCAGAAAAAACTATCCGGAAAAATCCAGAAAAAATAATCTGGAAAAATCCAAAAAAAAAATCCGGAAAAAAAAATTCGAAAAAGAAAATCCGAAAAAATCCGAAAAAAAAACCAGAAAAAAAAATCCAGAAAAAAAATCCAGAAAAAACAATACGGAAAAATCCAGAAAAAAATAATCTGGAAAAATCCCAAAAAAAAAAATCCGGAAAAAAAAAATCCGAAAAAAAAAATCCGGAAAAAAATCCAAAAAAAAAAATCCGGAAAAATCTGGAAAAAAAATCCGGAAAGAAAATCCGGAAAAAAAATCTGGAAAAAAAATCCGGAAAAAACAATCCGGAAAAAAAAATCAGAAAAAAAAAATATGGCAAAAAAAATCCAGAAAAAAAACATACGGAAAAAAAATCCAGAAAAAAAATCCGGAAAAATCCGGAAAAAAAATCCGGAAAAATCCGGAAAAAAAATCCGGAAAAAAAATCCGGAAAAATCCGGAAAAAAAATCCAGAAAAAAAATCCGGAAAAAAATCCAAAAAAAAAATACGGAAAAATCCGGAAAAAAAATCTGGAAAAATCCGGAAAAAAAATCCGAAAAAAAAAATCCGGAAAAATCCGGAAAAAAAAAATGCGGAAAAATCCGGAAAAAAAATTCGGAAAAAAAAAATTCGAAAAAGAAAATCCGGAAAAATCCTGAAAAAAAATTCGAAAAAATCCTGAAAAAAAATCAGAAAAAAAAAATCCGGAAAAATCCGGAAAAAAATCCGGAAAAAAAAAATCCGGAAAAAAAAAACCGGAAACAAAAATCCGGAAAAAAAAAACGGAAAAAAAAATCCGGAAAAAAAAATCCGGAAAAAAAAAACCGGAAACAAAAATCCGGAAAAAAAAACGGAAAAAAAAATCCGGAAAAAAAAATCCGGAAAAAAAAATCCGGAAAAAAAAATCCGGAAAAATAAAACCGGAAAAAAAAAATCAGAAAAAAAAAAATCCGGAAAAAAAATCCGGAAAAAAAAATCCGGAAAAAAAAATCAGAAAAAAAAAACGGAAAAAAAAATCCGGAAAAAAAATCCAAAAAAAAAAATCCGGAAAAAATCCGGAAAAAAATCCGGAAAAAAAAGAGGAAAAAAAATGGCGAAAAATCCGTTAAAAAAAATCCGGAAAAAAAATCCGGAAAAAAAAATCCGGAAAAAAAAATCAGAAAAAAAAAACGGAAAAAAAAATCCGGAAAAAAAATCCGAAAAAAAAAATCCGGAAAAATCCGGAAAAAAAAAATCCGGAAAAATCCGGAAAAAAAATTCGGAAAAAAAAATACGAAAAAATCAGGAAAAAAAAAATCAGAAAAAAAAACGGAAAAAAAAATCCGGAAAAAAAATCCGAAAAAAAAAATCCGGAAAAAAAAATCCGGAAAAAAAAACCGGAAAAAAAAAATCCGGAAAAAAAAATCCGGAAAAAAATCCAAAAAAAAATCCGGAAAAATCCGGAAAAAAAATCCGGAAAAATCCGGAAAAAAAATCCGAAAAAAAAAATCCGGAAAAATCCGGAAAAAAAAAATGCGGAAAAATCCGGAAAAAAAATTCGGAAAAAAAAAATTCGAAAAAGAAAATCCGGAAAAATCCTGAAAAAAAATTCGAAAAAATCTTGAAAAAAAATCAGAAAAAAAAAATCCGGAAAAATCCGGGAAAAAAAATCCGGAAAAATCCGAAAAAAAAAATCCGGAAAAAAAAAATTCGAAAAAATCCGGAAAAAAAAAATGCGGAAAAATCCGGAAAAAAAATTCGGAAAAAAAAAATTCGAAAAAGAAAATCCGGAAAAATCATGAAAAAAAATTCGAAAAAATCTTGAAAAAAAATCAGAAAAAAAAAATCCGGAAAAATCCGGGAAAAAAAATCCGGAAAAATCCGAAAAAAAAAATCCGGAAAAAAAATCCTCCAAAAAAAATCCGGAAAAAAAAATCCGGAAAAAAAATCCGGAAAAAACAATCCGGAAAAAAAAATCAGAAAAAAAAAATATGGCAAAAAAAATCCAGAAAAAAAACATACGGAAAAAAAATCCAGAAAAAAAATCCGGAAAAATCCGGAAAAAAAATCCGGAAAAATCCGGAAAAAAAATCCGGAAAAAAAATCCGGAAAAATCCGGAAAAAAAATCCAGAAAAAAAATCCGGAAAAAAATCCAAAAAAAAAATCCGGAAAAATCCGGAAAAAAAATCTGGAAAAATCCGGAAAAAATCCGAAAAAAAAAATCCGGAAAAATCCGGAAAAAAAAAATGCGGAAAAATCCGGAAAAAAAATTCGGAAAAAAAAAATTCGAAAAAGAAAATCCGGAAAAATCCTGAAAAAAAATTCGAAAAAATCCTGAAAAAAAATCAGAAAAAAAAAATCCGGAAAAATCCGGAAAAAAATCCGGAAAAAAAAAATCCGGAAAAAAAAAACCGGAAACAAAAATCCGGAAAAAAAAACCGGAAAAAAAAATCCGGAAAAAAAAATCCGGAAAAAAAAACCGGAAACAAAAATCCGGAAAAAAAAACGGAAAAAAAAATCCGGAAAAAAAAATCCGGAAAAAAAAATCCGGAAAAAAAAATCCGGAAAAATAAAACCGGAAAAAAAAAATCAGAAAAAAAAAAATCCGGAAAAAAAATCCGGAAAAAACAATCCGGAAAAAAAAATCAGAAAAAAAAAATATGGCAAAAAAAATCCAGAAAAAAAACATACGGAAAAAAAATCCAGAAAAAAAATCCGGAAAAATCCGGAAAAAAAATCCGGAAAAATCCGGAAAAAAAATCCGGAAAAAAAATCCGGAAAAATCCGGAAAAAAAATCCAGAAAAAAAATCCGGAAAAAAATCCAAAAAAAAAATACGGAAAAATCCGGAAAAAAAATCTGGAAAAATCCGGAAAAAAAATCCGAAAAAAAAAATCCGGAAAAATCCGGAAAAAAAAAATGCGGAAAAATCCGGAAAAAAAATTCGGAAAAAAAAAATTCGAAAAAGAAAATCCGGAAAAATCCTGAAAAAAAATTCGAAAAAATCCTGAAAAAAAATCAGAAAAAAAAAATCCGGAAAAATCCGGAAAAAAATCCGGAAAAAAAAAATCCGGAAAAAAAAAACCGGAAACAAAAATCCGGAAAAAAAAAACGGAAAAAAAAATCCGGAAAAAAAAATCCGGAAAAAAAAAACCGGAAACAAAAATCCGGAAAAAAAAACGGAAAAAAAAATCCGGAAAAAAAAATCCGGAAAAAAAAATCCGGAAAAAAAAATCCGGAAAAATAAAACCGGAAAAAAAAAATCAGAAAAAAAAAAATCCGGAAAAAAAATCCGGAAAAAAAAATCCGGAAAAAAAAATCAGAAAAAAAAAACGGAAAAAAAAATCCGGAAAAAAAATCCAAAAAAAAAAATCCGGAAAAAATCCGGAAAAAAATCCGGAAAAAAAAGAGGAAAAAAAATGGCGAAAAATCCGTTAAAAAAAATCCGGAAAAAAAATCCGGAAAAAAAAATCCGGAAAAAAAAATCAGAAAAAAAAAACGGAAAAAAAAATCCGGAAAAAAAATCCGAAAAAAAAAATCCGGAAAAATCCGGAAAAAAAAAATCCGGAAAAATCCGGAAAAAAAATTCGGAAAAAAAAATACGAAAAAATCAGGAAAAAAAAAATCAGAAAAAAAAACGGAAAAAAAAATCCGGAAAAAAAATCCGAAAAAAAAAATCCGGAAAAAAAAATCCGGAAAAAAAAACCGGAAAAAAAAAATCCGGAAAAAAAAATCCGGAAAAAAATCCAAAAAAAAATCCGGAAAAATCCGGAAAAAAAATCCGGAAAAATCCGGAAAAAAAATCCGAAAAAAAAAATCCGGAAAAATCCGGAAAAAAAAAATGCGGAAAAATCCGGAAAAAAAATTCGGAAAAAAAAAATTCGAAAAAGAAAATCCGGAAAAATCCTGAAAAAAAATTCGAAAAAATCTTGAAAAAAAATCAGAAAAAAAAATCCGGAAAAATCCGGGAAAAAAAATCCGGAAAAATCCGAAAAAAAAAATCCGGAAAAAAAATCCTCCAAAAAAAATCCGGAAAAAAAAATCCGGAAAAAAAATCCGGAAAAAACAATCCGGAAAAAAAAATCAGAAAAAAAAAATATGGCAAAAAAAATCCAGAAAAAAAACATACGGAAAAAAAATCCAGAAAAAAAATCCGGAAAAATCCGGAAAAAAAATCCGGAAAAATCCGGAAAAAAAATCCGGAAAAAAAAATCCGGAAAAATCCGGAAAAAAAATCCAGAAAAAAAATCCGGAAAAAAATCCAAAAAAAAAATCCGGAAAAATCCGGAAAAAAAATCCGGAAAAATCCGGAAAAAAAATCCGAAAAAAAAAATCCGGAAAAATCCGGAAAAAAAAAATGCGGAAAAATCCGGAAAAAAAATTCGGAAAAAAAAAATTCGAAAAAGAAAATCCGGAAAAATCCTGAAAAAAAATTTGAAAAAATCCTGAAAAAAAATCAGAAAAAAAAAATCCGGAAAAATCCGGAAAAAAATCCGGAAAAAAAAAATCCGGAAAAAAAAAACCGGAAACAAAAATCCGGAAAAAAAAAACGGAAAAAAAAATCCAGAAAAAAAAATCCGGAAAAAAAAATCCGGAAAAAAAAAACCGGAAACAAAAATCCGGAAAAAAAAAACGGAAAAAAAAATCCGGAAAAAAAAATCCGGAAAAAAAAATCCGGAAAAAAAAATCCGGAAAAATAAACGGAAAAAAAAATCCGGAAAAAAAAATCCGGAAAAAAAAATCAGAAAAAAAAAACGGAAAAAAAAATCCGGAAAAAAAATCCGAAAAAAAAAATCCGGAAAAATCCGGAAAAAAAATTCGGAAAAAAAAATACGAAAAAATCAGGAAAAAAAAAATCAGAAAAAAAAAACGGAAAAAAAAATCCGGAAAAAAAATCCGAAAAAAAAAATCCGGAAAAAAAAAACCGGAAAAATCCGGAAAAAAAAACTGGAAAAAAAAATCTTGAAAAATCCGGAAAAAAAAAAATCCGGAAAAATCCGGAAAAAAAATTCGGAAAAAAAAATGCGAAAAAATCCGGAAAAAAAAAATCAGGAAAAATCCTGAACAAAAATCCGAAAAAATCCTGGAAAAAAATAAAAAAAAAAAAATCCGGAAAAATCCGGAAAAAAAAACGGAAGAAAATCCGGAAAAAAAAACAGGAATAAAAAATGCGGAAAAATCCGGAAAAAAATGCGGAAAAATCCAGAAAAAAAATTCGGAAAAAAAAATCCGAAAAAGAAAATCCGGAAAAATCCGGGAAAAAAATCCAGAAAAAAAATCCGGAAAAAAAATCCGGAAAAAAAATCCAGAAAAATCCGGAAAAAAAAAATGCGGAAAAATCCGGAAAAAAAATTCGGAAAAAAAAAAATTCGAAAGAGAAAATCCGGAAAAATCCGGAAAAAAAATCCGGAAAAATAAATACGGAAAAATCTGGAAGAAAAATCTGGAAAAAAAAATCCGAAAAAAAAACCAGAAAAAAAAATCCGGAAAAAAATCCAGAAAAAACAATCCGGAAAAATCCAGAAAAAATTATCTGGAAAAATCCCCAAAAAAAAATCCGGAAAAAAAAAATCCGAAAAAAAAAATCCGGAAAAAAAATCCAAAAAAAAATCCGGAAAAATCCGGAAAAAAATCCGGAAAAAAAAAATCCGGAAAAAAAAAACCGGAAAAAAAAATCCGGAAAAAAAAAACGGAAAAAAAATCCGGAAAAAAAAATCCGGAAAAAAAAATCCGGAAAAATAAAACCGGAAAAAAAAAATCTGAAAAAAAAAAATCCGGAAAAAAAATCCAAAAAAAAAAATCCGTAAAAATCCGGAAAAAAATCCGGAAAAAAAAGAGGAAAAAAAATGGCGAAAAATCCGGAAAAAAAAATCCGGAAAAAAAATCCGGAAAAAAAAATCCGGAAAAAAAAATCAGAAAATAAAAACGGAAAAAAAAATCCGGAAAAAAAATCCGAAAAAAAAAAATCCGGAAAAAAAAAATCCGGAAAAATCCGGAAAAAAAATTCGGAAAAAAAAATACGAAAAAATCAGGAAAAAAAAAATCCGGAAAAATCCTGAAAAAAAATCCGAAAAAATCCTGAAAAAAAATCCAAAAAAAAAAAATCCGGAAAAAAAATCCGGAAAAAAATCCGGAAAAAAAACCCGGAAAAAAAATGCGGAAAAATCCGGGAAAAAAAAATGCGGAAAGATCCGGAAAAAAAATCCGGAAAAAAAAATCCGGAAAAAAAAATCCGAAAAAAAAAACCAGAAAAAAAAATTCGGAAAAAAAATCCAGAAAAAACTATCCGGAAAAATCCAGAAAAAATAATCTGGAAAAATCCAAAAAAAAAATCCGGAAAAAAAAATTCGAAAAAGAAAATCCGAAAAAATCCAAAAAAAAAACCAGAAAAAAAAATCCAGAAAAAAAAATCCGAAAAAAAAAACCAGAAAAAAAAATTCGGAAAAAAAATCCAGAAAAAACTATCCGGAAAAATCCAGAAAAAATAATCTGGAAAAATCCAAAAAAAAATCCGGAAAAAAAAAATCCGAAAAAAAAAATCCGAAAAAAAAAATCCGGAAAAAAAATCCGGAAAAATCCGGAGGAAAAATCCAGAAAAAAAAAATCCGGAAAAAAAATCCGGAAAAAAAATCCAGAAAAAAAATCCGGAAAAAAAAATCCGGAAAAAATAACCGGAAAAAAAAAATCCGGAAAAAAAAATCCGGAAAAAAAAAATCCGAAAAAAAAAATCCGGAAAAAAAATCCAAAAAAAAAATCCGGAAAAATCCGGAGGAAAAATCCAGAAAAAAAAAATCCGGAAAAAAAATCCGGAAAAAAAATCCAGAAAAAAAATCCGGAAAAAAGAATCCGGAAAAAAAAACCGGAAAAAAACCGGAAAAATCCGGAAAAAATAATCCGAAAAAAAAATCCGGAAAAAAAATATAAAAAAAATGCGGAAAAATCCGGAAAAATCCGGAAAAAAATCCAGAAAAAAAATCCGGAAAAAAAATCCGGAAAAAAATCCAAAAAAAAATCCGTAAATATCCGGAAAAAAAATCCGGAAAAATCCGGAAAAAAAATCCGGAAAAAAAAATCCAAAAAAATCCGGAAAAATCCGGAAAAAAAATCCGGAAAAAAAAATCCGGAAAAAAAATTTGGAAAAAAAAATTCGAAAAAGAAAATCCGGAAAAATCCGGAAGAAAAATCCGGAAAAAAAATCCAGAAAAAAAATCCGGAAAAAAAAATCCGGAAAAAAAAATCCAGAAAAAAAAATCCGGAAAAAAAATCCGGAAAAAAAAATCCGGAAAAATCCGGAAAAAAAATCCGGAAAAATCCGGAAAAAAAATCCGGAAAAAAAAATCCGGAAAAATCCGGAAAAAAAATCCAGAAAAAAAATTAAAAAAAGAAAATCCGGAAAAATCCGGAAAAAAAATCCGGAAAAAAAATCCAGAAAAAAAATCCGGAAAAAAAAATCCGGAAAAAAAAATCCAGAAAAAAAAATCCGGAAAAAAAAATCAGAAAAAAAAATATGGCAAAAAAAATCCGGAAAAAAAATCCAGAAAAAAAACATACGGAAAAAAAATCCAGAAAAAAAATCCGGAAAAAAAAATCCGGAAAAATCCGGAAAAAAATCCGGAAAAAAAAATCCGAAAAAAAAATCCGGAAAAAAAATCAAAAAAAAAAATCCGGAAAAATCCGGAAAAAAATCCGGAAAAAAATCCGGAAAAAAAAAATCCGGAAAAAAAAAACCGGAAACAAAAATCCGGAAAAAAAAAACGGAAAAAAAAATCCGGAAAAAAAAATCCGGAAAAAAAAATCCGGAAAAATAAAACCGGAAAAAAAAAATCAGAAAAAAAAAAATCCGGAAAAAAAATCCAAAAAAAAAAATCCGGAAAAATCCGGAAAAAAATCCGGAAAAAAAAGAGGAAAAAAAATGGCGAAAAATCCGGAAAAAAAAATCCGGAAAAAAAATCCGGAAAAAAAAATCAGAAAAAAAAAATATGGCAAAAAAAATCCGGAAAAAAAATCCAGAAAAAAAACATACGGAAAAAAAATCCAGAAAAAAAATCCAGAAAAAAAAATCCGGAAAAATCCGGAAAAAAAATCCGGAAAAAAAAATCCGAAAAAAAAATCCGGAAAAAAAATCAAAAAAAAAAATCCGGAAAAATCCGGAAAAAAATCCGGAAAAAAAAGAGGAAAAAAAATGGCGAAAAATCCGGAAAAAAAAATCCGGAAAAAAAATCCGGAAAAAAAAATCCGGAAAAAAAAATCAGAAAAAAAAAACGGAAAAAAAAATCCGCAAAAAAAATCCAAAAAAAAAAATCCGGAAAAATCAGGAAAAAAATCCGGAAAAAAAAGAGGAAAAAAAATGGCGAAAAATCCGGAAAAAAAAATCCGGAAAAAAAATCCGGAAAAAAAAATCCGGAAAAAAAATCCGGAAAAAAATCCGGAAAAAAAAACAGGAAAAAAAATCCAGAAAAAAAATCCAGAAAAAACAATCCGGAAAAATAAATCGGAAAAAAAAAACAGAAAAAAAAATCCGGAAAAAAAATCCAGAAAAAACTATCCGGAAAAATCCAGAAAAAATAATCTGGAAAAATCCAAAAAAAAAATCCGGAAAAAAAAATTCGAAAAAGAAAATCCGAAAAAATCCGAAAAAAAAACCAGAAAAAAAAATCCAGAAAAAAAATCCAGAAAAAACAATCCGGAAAAATAAATCCGAAAAAAAAACCAGAAAAAAAAATCCGGAAAAAAAATCCGGAAAAAAAAATCCGGAAAAATCCGGAAAAAAAATCCGGAAAAATCCGGAAAAAAAATCCGAAAAAAAAAATCCGGAAAAATCCGGAAAAAAAATCCAGAAAAAAAATTAAAAAAAGAAAATCCGGAAAAATCCGGAAAAAAAATCCGGAAAAAAAAATCCAGAAAAATCCGAAAAAAAAATCCGGAAAAATCCGGAAAAAAAATCCGAAAAAAAAAATCCGGAAAAATCCGGAAAAAAAATCCAGAAAAAAAATTAAAAAAAGAAAATCCGGAAAAATCCGGAAAAAAAATCCGGAAAAAAAATCCAGAAAAAAAATCCGGAAAAAAAAATCCGGAAAAAAAAATCCAGAAAAAAAAATCCGGAAAAAAAAATCAGAAAAAAAAAATATGGCAAAAAAAATCCGGAAAAAAAATCCAGAAAAAAAACGTACGGAAAAAAAATCCAGAAAAAAAATCCGGAAAAAAAAATCCGGAAAAATCCGGAAAAAAAATCCGGAAAAAAAAATCCGAAAAAAAAATCCGGAAAAAAAATCAAAAAAAAAAATCCGGAAAAATCCGGAAAAAAATCCGGAAAAAAATCCGGAAAAAAAAAATCCGGAAAAAAAAAACCGGAAACAAAAATCCGGAAAAAAAAAACGGAAAAAAAAAATATGGCAAAAAAAATCCAGAAAAAAAACATACGGAAAAAAAATCCGTAAAAATCCGGAAAAAAAATCCGGAAAAATCCGGAAAAAAAATCCGGAAAAAAAATCCGGAAAAAAAAATCCGGAAAAATCCGGAAAAAAATCCGGAAAAAAAAGAGGAAAAAAAATGGCAAAAAATCCGGAAAAAAAAATCCGGAAAAAAAATCCGGAAAAAAAAATCCGGAAAAAAAAATCAGAAAAAAAAAACGGAAAAAAAAATCCGGAAAAAAAAATCCGGAAAAAAAAAATCAGAAAAAAAAAAATCCGGAAAAAAAATCCAAAAAAAAAAATCCGGAAAAATCCGGAAAAAAATCCGGAAAAAAAAGAGGAAAAAAAATGGCAAAAAATCCGGAAAAAAAAATCCGGAAAAAAAATCCGGAAAAAAAAATCCGGAAAAAAAAATCAGAAAAAAAAAACGGAAAAAAAAATCCGGAAAAAAAATCCAAAAAAAAAAATCCGGAAAAATCCGGAAAAAAATCCGGAAAAAAAAGAGGAAAAAAAATGGCGAAAAATCCGGAAAAAAAAATCCGGAAAAAAAATCCGGAAAAAAAAATCCGGAAAAAAAAATCAGAAAAAAAAAACGGAAAAAAAAATCCGGAAAAAAAATCCGAAAAAAAAAAATCCGGAAAAAAAAAATCCGGAAAAATCCGGAAAAAAAATTCGGAAAAAAAAATACGAAAAAATCAGGAAAAAAAAATCCGGAAAAATCCTGAAAAAAAATCCGAAAAAATCCTGAAAAAAAATCCAAAAAAAAAAAATCCGGAAAAAAAATCCGGAAAAAAATCCGGAAAAAAAAACAGGAAAAAAAATGCGGAAAAATCCGGAAAAAAAAAATGCGGAAAAATCCGGAAAAAAAATCCGGAAAAAAAAATCCGGAAAAAAAAATCCGAAAAAAAAAACCAGAAAAAAAAATCCGGAAAAAAAATCCAGAAAAAACTATCCGGAAAAATCCAGAAAAAATAATCTGGAAAAATCCAAAAAAAAAATCCGGAAAAAAAAATTCGAAAAAGAAAATCCGAAAAAATCCGAAAAAAAAACCAGAAAAAAAAATCCAGAAAAAAAATCCAGAAAAAACAATCCGGAAAAATCCAGAAAAAATAATCTGGAAAAATCCAAAAAAAAAATCCGGAAAAAAAAATTCGAAAAAGAAAATCCGAAAAAATCCGAAAAAAAAACCAGAAAAAAAAATCCAGAAAAAAAATCCAGAAAAAACAATCCGGAAAAATCCAGAAAAAATAATCTGGAAAAATCCAAAAAAAAATCCGGAAAAAAAAAATCCGAAAAAAAAAATCCGGAAAAAAAATCCAAAAAAAAAATCCGGAAAAATCCGGAGGAAAAATCAAGAAAAAAAAAATCCGGAAAAAAAATCCGGAAAAAAAATCCAGAAAAAAAATCCGGAAAAAAAAATCCGGAAAAAAAAATCCGGAAAAAAAATCAAAAAAAAAAATCCGGAAAAATCCGGAGGAAAAATCCAGAAAAAAAAAATCCGGAAAAAAAATCCGGAAAAAAAATCCAGAAAAAAAATCCAGAAAAAAAAATCCGGAAAAAAAAACCGGAAAAAAAAAATCCGGAAAAAAAAATCCGGAAAAAAAAACCGGAAAAAAACCGGAAAAATCCGGAAAAAAAAATCCGAAAAAAAAATCCGGAAAAAAAATATAAAAAAAATGCGGAAAAATCCGGAAAAAAATCCAGAAAAAAAATCCGAAAAAAAAATCCGGAAAAAAAATATAAAAAAAATGCGGAAAAATCCAGAAAAATCCGGAAAAAAATCCAGAAAAAAAATCCGGAAAAAAAATCCGGAAAAAAATCCAAAAAAAAATCCGTAAAAATCCGGAAAAAAAATCCGGAAAAATCCGGAAAAAAAATCCGGAAAAAAAAATCCGGAAAAATCCGGAAAAAAAATCCGGAAAAAAAAATCCGGAAAAAAAATTTGGAAAAAAATCCAAAAAAAAATCCGTAAAAATCCGGAAAAAAAATCCGGAAAAATCCGGAAAAAAAATCCGGAAAAAAAAATCCGGAAAAAAAATTTGGAAAAAAAAATTCGAAAAAGAAAATCCGGAAAAATCCGGAAAAAAAATCCGGAAAAAAAATCCAGAAAAAAAATCCGGAAAAAAAAATCCGGAAAAAAAAATCCAGAAAAAAAAATCCGGAAAAAAAATCCGAAAAAAAAAATCCGGAAAAATCCGGAAAAAAAAATGCGGAAAAATCCGGAAAAAAAATTCGGAAAAATCAGGAAAAAAAATTCGGAAAAATCCAGAAAAAAAATCCGGAAAAAAAATCCGGAAAAAAAATCCAGAAAAAAACATACGGAAAAAAAATCCAGAAAAAAAATCCGGAAAAAAAAATCCGGAAAAATCCGGAAAAAAAATCCGGAAAAAAAAATCCGAAAAAAAAATCCGGAAAAAAAATCAAAAAAAAAAATGCGGAAAAATCCGGAAAAAAATCCAAAAAAAAAATCCGGAAAAAAAATCCGGAAAAATCCGGAAAAAAAATCCGAAAAAAAAAATCCGGAAAAATCCGGAAAAAAAAAATGCGGAAAAATCCGGAAAAAAATTCGAAAAAATCCTGAAAAAAAATCAGAAAAAAAAAATCCGGAAAAATCCGGGAAAAAAAATCCGGAAAAATCCGAAAAAAAAAATCCGGAAAAAAAATCCCCCAAAAAAAATCCGGAAAAAAAAATCCGGAAAAAAAATCCGGAAAAAACAATCCGGAAAAAAAAATCAGAAAAAAAAAATATGGCAAAAAAAATCCGGAAAAAAAATCCGGAAAAAAAATCCGGAAAAATCCGGAAAAAAAATCCGGAAAAAAAAATCCGAAAAAAAAATCCGGAAAAAAAATCAAAAAAAAAAATGCGGAAAAATCCAGAAAAAAAAATCCGGAAAAAAAAATCCGGAAAAAAAAACCGGAAAAAAACCGGAAAAATCCGGAAAAAAAAATCCGAAAAAAAAATCCGGAAAAAAAATATAAAAAAAATGCGGAAAAATCCGGAAAAAAATCCAGAAAAAAAATCCGAAAAAAAAATCCGGAAAAAAAATATAAAAAAAATGCGGAAAAATCCAGAAAAATCCGGAAAAAAATCCAGAAAAAAAATCCGGAAAAAAAATCCGGAAAAAAATCCAAAAAAAAATCCGTAAAAATCCGGAAAAAAAATCCGGAAAAATCCGGAAAAAAAATCCGGAAAAAAAAATCCGGAAAAATCCGGAAAAAAAATCCGGAAAAAAAAATCCGGAAAAAAAATTTGGAAAAAAATCCAAAAAAAAATCCGTAAAAATCCGGAAAAAAAATCCGGAAAAATCCGGAAAAAAAATCCGGAAAAAAAAATCCGGAAAAAAAATTTGGAAAAAAAAATTCGAAAAAGAAAATCCGGAAAAATCCGGAAAAAAAATCCGGAAAAAAAATCCAGAAAAAAAATCCGGAAAAAAAAATCCGGAAAAAAAAATCCAGAAAAAAAAATCCGGAAAAAAAATCCGAAAAAAAAAATCCGGAAAAATCCGGAAAAAAAAATGCGGAAAAATCCGGAAAAAAAATTCGGAAAAATCAGGAAAAAAAATTCGGAAAAATCCAGAAAAAAAATCCGGAAAAAAAATCCGGAAAAAAAATCCAGAAAAAAACATACGGAAAAAAAATCCAGAAAAAAAATCCGGAAAAAAAAATCCGGAAAAATCCGGAAAAAAAATCCGGAAAAAAAAATCCGAAAAAAAAATCCGGAAAAAAAATCAAAAAAAAAAATGCGGAAAAATCCGGAAAAAAATCCAAAAAAAAAATCCGGAAAAAAAATCCGGAAAAATCCGGAAAAAAAATCCGAAAAAAAAAATCCGGAAAAATCCGGAAAAAAAAAATGCGGAAAAATCCGGAAAAAAATTCGAAAAAATCCTGAAAAAAAATCAGAAAAAAAAAATCCGGAAAAATCCGGGAAAAAAAATCCGGAAAAATCCGAAAAAAAAAATCCGGAAAAAAAATCCCCCAAAAAAAATCCGGAAAAAAAAATCCGGAAAAAAAATCCGGAAAAAACAATCCGGAAAAAAAAATCAGAAAAAAAAAATATGGCAAAAAAAATCCGGAAAAAAAATCCGGAAAAAAAATCCGGAAAAATCCGGAAAAAAAATCCGGAAAAAAAAATCCGAAAAAAAAATCCGGAAAAAAAATCAAAAAAAAAAATGCGGAAAAATCCAGAAAAAAAAATCAGGAAAAATCCGGAAAAAAATCCAGAAAAAAAAAACAGGAAAAAAAAATGGGGAAAAATCCGGGAAAAAAAATCCAAAAAAAAAATCCGGAAAAATCCGGAAAAAAAATCCAGAAAAATCAGGAAAAAAAATCCGCAAAAAAAATCCGGAAAAATCCGGAAAAAAAAAACCGGAAAAATCCGGAAAAAAAAACTGGAAAAAAAAATCTTGAAAAATCCGGAAAAAAAAAATCCGGAAAAATCCGGAAAAAAAATTCGGAAAAAAAAATACGAAAAAATCCGGAAAAAAAAACGGAAGAAAATCCGGAAAAAAAAACAGGAATGAAAAATCCGGAAAAAAAATGCGGAAAAATCCAGAAAAAAAATTTGAAAAAAAAAATCCGAAAAAGAAAATCCGGAAAAATCCGGAAAAAAAATCCAGAAAAAAAATCCGGAAAAAAAATCCGGAAAAAAATCCCCCAAAAAAATCCGGAAAAATCCGGAAAAAAAATCCGGAAAAATCCGGAAAAAAAAATCCCAAAAAAAAAATCAGAAAAAAAATCCGAAAAAAAAATCCGGAAAAATCCGGAAAAAAAAATATGGCAAAAAAAATCTGGAAAAAAAATCCAGAACAAAATCCGGAAAAAAAAATCCGGAAAAATCCGGAAAAAAAATCCGGAAAAAAAAATCCGGAAAAAAAAATCCGAAAAAAAAAACCAGAAAAAAAAATCCGGAAAAAAAATCCAGAAAAAACTATCCGGAAAAATCCAGAAAAAATAATCTGGAAAAATCCAAAAAAAAAATCCGGAAAAAAAAATTCGAAAAAGAAAATCCGAAAAAATCCGAAAAAAAAACCAGAAAAAAAAATCCAGAAAAAAAATCCAGAAAAAACAATCCGGAAAAATCCAGAAAAAATAATCTGGAAAAATTCGAAAAAAAAAAATCCGGAAAAAAAAAATCCGAAAAAAAAAATCCGGAAAAAAATCCAAAAAAAAAAATCCGGAAAAATCTGGAAAAAAAATCCGGAAAGAAAATCCGGAAAAAAAATCCGGAAAAAAAATCCGGAAAAAAAAATCCGGAAAAAAAAAACTGGAAAAAAAAATCCAGAAAAATCCGGAAAAAAAAATCCGAAAAAAAAAATCCGGAAAAAAAATCCAAAAAAAAAATCCGGAAAAATCCGGAAAAAAAATCCGGAAAAAAAATCCGAAAAAAAAAATCCGGAAAAATCCGGAAAAAAAAAATGCGGAAAAATCCGGAAAAAAAATTCGGAAAAAAAAAATTCGAAAAAGAAAATCCGGAAAAATCCTGAAAAAAAATTCGAAAAAATCCTGAAAAAAAATCAGAAAAAAAAAATCCGGAAAAATCCGGGAAAAAAAAATCCGGAAAAATCCGAAAAAAAAAATCCGGAAAAAAAATCCCCCAAAAAAAATCCGGAAAAAAAATCCGGAAAAAACAATCCGGAAAAAAAAATCAGAAAAAAAAAATATGGCAAAAAAAATCCGGAAAAAAAATCCAGAAAAAAAACAAACGGAAAAAAAATCCAGAAAAAAAATCCGGAAAAAAAAATCCGGAAAAATCCGGAAAAAAAATCCGGAAAAAGAAATCCGAAAAAAAAATCCGGAAAAAAAATCAAAAAAAAAATGCGGAAAAATCCAGAAAAAAAAATCCGGAAAAATCCGGAAAAAAATCCAGAAAAAAAATCCGGAAAAAAAATCCGGAAAAAAAATCCAAAAAAAAAATCCGGAAAAATCCGGAAAAAAATCCAGAAAAAAAAAACAGGAAAAAAAAATGGGGAAAAATCCGGGAAAAAAAATCCAAAAAAAAAATCCGGAAAAATCCGGAAAAAAAATCCAGAAAAATCAGGAAAAAAAATCCGCAAAAAAAATCCGGAAAAATCCGGAAAAAAAAAACCGGAAAAATCCGGAAAAAAAAACTGGAAAAAAAAATCTTGAAAAATCCGGAAAAAAAAAATCCGGAAAAATCCGGAAAAAAAATTCGGAAAAAAAAATACGATAAAATCCGGAAAAAAAAACGGAAGAAAATCCGGAAAAAAAAACAGGAATGAAAAATCCGGAAAAAAAATGCGGAAAAATCCAGAAAAAAAATTTGAAAAAAAAAATCCGAAAAAGAAAATCCGGAAAAATCCGGAAAAAAAATCCAGAAAAAAAATCCGGAAAAAAAATCCGGAAAAAAATCCCCCAAAAAAATCCGGAAAAATCCGGAAAAAAAATCCGGAAAAATCCGGAAAAAAAAATCCCCAAAAAAAAATCAGAAAAAAAATCCGAAAAAAAATCCGGAAAAATCCGGAAAAAAAAATATGGCAAAAAAAATCTGGAAAAAAAATCCAGAACAAAATCCGGAAAAAAAAATCCGGAAAAATCCAGAAAAAAAATCCGGAAAAAAAAATCCGGAAAAAAAAATCCGAAAAAAAAAACCAGAAAAAAAAATCCGGAAAAAAAATCCAGAAAAAACTATCCGGAAAAATCCAGAAAAAATAATCTGGAAAAATCCAAAAAAAAAATCCGGAAAAAAAAATTCGAAAAAGAAAATCCGAAAAAATCCGAAAAAAAAACCAGAAAAAAAAATCCAGAAAAAAAATCCAGAAAAAACAATCCGGAAAAATCCAGAAAAAATAATCTGGAAAAATCCCAAAAAAAAAAATCCGGAAAAAAAAAATCCGAAAACAAAAATCCGGAAAAAAATCCAAAGAAAAAAATCCGGAAAAATAAATCCGGAAAAAAAATCCAGAAAAAAAATCCGGAAAAAAAATCCAAAAAAAAAAATCCGGAAAAATCCGGAAAAAAAAAATGCGGAAAAATCCGAAAAAAAATTCGGAAAAAAAAAATTCGAAAAAGAAAATCCGGAAAAATCCTGAAAAAAAATTCGAAAAAATCCTGAAAAAAAATCAGAAAAAAAAAATCCGGAAAAATCCGGGAAAAAAAAATCCGGAAAAATCCGAAAAAAAAAATCCGGAAAAAAAATCCCCCCAAAAAAATCCGGAAAAAAAAATCCGGAAAAAAAATCCGGAAAAAACAATCCGGAAAAAAAAATCAGAAAAAAAAAATATGGCAAAAAAAATCCGGAAAAAAAATCCAGAAAAAAAACATACGGAAAAAAAATCCAGAAAAAATATCCGGAAAAAAAAATCCGGAAAAATCCGGAAAAAAAATCCGGAAAAAGAAATCCGAAAAAAAAATCCGGAAAAAAAATCAAAAAAAAAAATGCGGAAAAATCCAGAAAAAAAAATCCGGAAAAATCCGGAAAAAAATCCAGAAAAAAAATCCGGAAAAAAAATCCGGAAAAAAAATCCAAAAAAAAAATCCGGAAAAATCCGGAAAAAAATCCAGAAAAAAAAAACAGGAAAAAAAAATGGGGAAAAATCCGGGAAAAAAAATCCAAAAAAAAAATCCGGAAAAATCCGGAAAAAAAATCCAGAAAAATCAGGAAAAAAAATCCGCAAAAAAAATCCGGAAAAATCCGGAAAAAAAAAACCGGAAAAATCCGGAAAAAAAAACTGGAAAAAAAATCTTGAAAAATCCGAAAAAAAAAAATCCGGAAAAATCCGGAAAAAAAATTCGGAAAAAAAAATACGAAAAAATCCGGAAAAAAAAAATCCGGAAAAATCCTGAACAAAAATCCGAAAAAATCCTGGAAAAAAAAAAAAAAAAAAAAATCCGGAAAAATCCGGAAAAAAAACCGGAAGAAAATCCGGAAAAAAAACAGGAATAAAAAATGCGGAAAAATCCGGAAAAAAAATGCGGAAAAATCCAGAAAAAAAATTTGAAAAAAAAAATCCGAAAAAGAAAATCCGGAAAAATCCGGAAAAAAAATCCAGAAAAAAAATCCGGAAAAAAAATCCGGAAAAAAATCCCCCAAAAAAATCCGGAAAAATCCGGAAAAAAAATCCGGAAAAATCCGGAAAAAAAAATCCAAAAAAAAAAATCAGAAAAAAAATCCGAAAAAAAAATCCGGAAAAATCCGGAAAAAAAATATGGCAAAAAAAATCCGGAAAAAAAATCCAGAACAAAATCCGGAAAAAAAAATCCGGAAAAATCCGGAAAAAAAATCCGGAAAAAAAAATCCGGAAAAAAAAATTCGAAAAAGAAAATCCGAAAAAATCCGAAAAAAAAACCAGAAAAAAAAATCCAGAAAAAAAATCCAGAAAAAACAATCGGGAAAAATCCAGAAAAAATAATCTGGAAAAATCCCAAAAAAAAAAATCCGGAAAAAAAAAATCCGAAAAAAAAAATCCGGAAAAAAATCCAAAAAAAAAAATCCGGAAAAAAAATCCGGAAAGAAAATCCGGAAAAAAAATCCGGAAAAAAAATCCAGAAAAAAAATCCGGAAAAAAAAATCCGGAATAAAAAATCCGGAAAAAAAAAACTGGAAAAAAAAATCCAGAAAAATCCGGAAAAAAAAATCAGAAAAAAAAAATCCGGAAAAAAAATCCAAAAAAAAAATCCGGAAAAATCCGGAAAAAAAATCCGGAAAAATCCGGAAAAAAAATCCGAAAAAAAAAATCCGGAAAAATCCAAAAAAAAAAAATGCGGAAAAATCCGGAAAAAAAATTCGGAAAAAAAAAATTCGAAAAAGAAAATCCGGAAAAATCCTGAAAAAAAATTCGAAAAAATCCTGAAAAAAAATCAGAAAAAAAAAATCCGGAAAAATCCGGGAAAAAAAAATCCGGAAAAATCCGAAAAAAAAAATCCGGAAAAAAAATCCCCCAAAAAAAATCCGGAAAAAAAACCGGAAGAAAATCCGGAAAAAAAACAGGAATAAAAAATGCGGAAAAATCCGGAAAAAAAATGCGGAAAAATCCAGAAAAAAAATTTGAAAAAAAAAATCCGAAAAAGAAAATCCGGAAAAATCCGGAAAAAAAATCCAGAAAAAAAATCCGGAAAAAAAATCCGGAAAAAAATCCCCCAAAAAAATCCGGAAAAATCCGGAAAAAAAATCCGGAAAAATCCGGAAAAAAAAATCCAAAAAAAAAAATCAGAAAAAAAATCCGAAAAAAAAATCCGGAAAAATCCGGAAAAAAAATATGGCAAAAAAAATCCGGAAAAAAAATCCAGAACAAAATCCGGAAAAAAAAATCCGGAAAAATCCGGAAAAAAAATCCGGAAAAAAAAATCCGGAAAAAAAAATTCGAAAAAGAAAATCCGAAAAAATCCGAAAAAAAAACCAGAAAAAAAAATCCAGAAAAAAAATCCAGAAAAAACAATCGGGAAAAATCCAGAAAAAATAATCTGGAAAAATCCCAAAAAAAAAAATCCGGAAAAAAAAAATCCGAAAAAAAAAATCCGGAAAAAAATCCAAAAAAAAAAATCCGGAAAAAAAATCCGGAAAGAAAATCCGGAAAAAAAATCCGGAAAAAAAATCCAGAAAAAAAATCCGGAAAAAAAAATCCGGAATAAAAAATCCGGAAAAAAAAAACTGGAAAAAAAAATCCAGAAAAATCCGGAAAAAAAAATCAGAAAAAAAAAATCCGGAAAAAAAATCCAAAAAAAAAATCCGGAAAAATCCGGAAAAAAAATCCGGAAAAATCCGGAAAAAAAATCCGAAAAAAAAAATCCGGAAAAATCCAAAAAAAAAAAATGCGGAAAAATCCGGAAAAAAAATTCGGAAAAAAAAAATTCGAAAAAGAAAATCCGGAAAAATCCTGAAAAAAAATTCGAAAAAATCCTGAAAAAAAATCAGAAAAAAAAAATCCGGAAAAATCCGGGAAAAAAAAATCCGGAAAAATCCGAAAAAAAAAATCCGGAAAAAAAATCCCCCAAAAAAAATCCGGAAAAAAAAATCCGGAAAAAAAATCCGGAAAAAAAAATCAGAAAAAAAAAATATGGCAAAAAAAATCCGGAAAAAAAATCCAGAAAAAAAACATACGGAAAAAAAATCCAGAAAAAAAATCCGGAAAAATCCGGAAAAAAAATCCGGAAAAAAAAATCCGAAAAAAAAATCCGGAAAAAAAATCAAAAAAAAAAATGCGGAAAAATCCAGAAAAAAAATCCGGAAAAAAAATCCGGAAAAAAAATCCGGAAAAATCCGGAAAAAAAAAATGCGGAAAAATCCGGAAAAAAAATTCGGAACAAAAAAAATTCGAAAGAGAAAATCCGGAAAAATCCGGAAAAAAAATCCGGAAAAATAAAAATACGGAAAAAACAATCCGGAAAAATCCAGAAAAAATTATCTGGAAAAATCCCAAAAAAAAAATCCGGAAAAAAAAATCCGGAAAAAGAATCCAAAAAAAAAAATCCGGAAAAATCCGGAAAAAAAAGAGGAAAAAAAATGGCGAAAAATCCGGAAAAAAAAATCCGGAAAAAAAATCCGGAAAAAAAACATACGGAAAAAAAATCCAGAAAAAAAATCCGGAAAAATCCGGAAAAAAAATCCGGAAAAAAAAATCCGAAAAAAAAATCCGGAAAAAAAATCAAAAAAAAAAATGCGGAAAAATCCAGAAAAAAAATCCGGAAAAAAAATTCGGAACAAAAAAAATTCGAAAGAGAAAATCCGGAAAAATCCGGAAAAAAAATCCGGAAAAATAAATACGGAAAAAACAATCCGGAAAAATCCAGAAAAAATTATCTGGAAAAATCCCAAAAAAAAAATCCGGAAAAAAAAAATCCGAAAAAAAAAATCCGGAAAAAAAAATCCGGAAAAAAAATCCGGAAAAAAAAATCCGGAAAAAAAAATCCGAAAAAAAAAACGGAAAAAAAAATCCGGAAAAAAAATCCGAAAAAAAAAAATCCGGAAAAATCCGAAAAAAAAAAATCCGGAAAAATCCGGAAAAAAAATTCGGAAAAAAAAATACGAAAAAATCAGGAAAAAATAAATCAGAAAAAAAAAACGGAAAAAAAAATCCGGAAAAAAAATCCGAAAAAAAAAAATCCGGAAAAATCCGGAAAAAAAAAACCGGAAAAATCCGGAAAAAAAAACTGGAAAAAAAAATCTTGAAAAATCCGGAAAAAAAAAATCCGGAAAAATCCTGAACAAAAATCCGAAAAAATCCTGGAAAAAAATAAAAAAAAAAAATCCGGAAAAATCCGGAAAAAAAAACGGAAGAAAATCCGGAAAAAAAAACAGGAATAAAAAATGCGGAAAAATCCGGAAAAAAAATGCGGAAAAATCCAGAAAAAAAATTCGGAAAAAAAAATCCGAAAAAGAAAATCCGGAAAAATCTGGAAAAAAAATCCAGAAAAAAAATCCGGAAAAAAAATCCGGAAAAAAAATCCGGAAAAATCCGGAAAAAAAAAATGCGGAAAAATCCGGAAAAAAAATTCGGAAAAAAAAAATTTCGAAAGAGAAAATCCGGAAAAATCCGGAAAAAAAATCCGGAAAAATAAATACGGAAAAATCCGGAAAAAAATCCGGAAAAAAAAAATCCGGAAAAAAAAAACCGGAAAAAAAAATCCGGAAAAAAAAAACGGAAAAAAAAATCCGGAAAAAAAAATACGAAAAAATCAGGAAAAAAAAAATCCGGAAAAATCCTGAAAAAAAATCCGAAAAAATCCTGAAAAAAAATCCAAAAAAAAAAAATCCGGAAAAAAAATCCGGAAAAAAATCCGGAAAAAAAAACAGGAAAAAAAATGCGGAAAAATCCGGAAAAAAAATCCGGAAAAAAAAATCCGGAAAAAAAATCCGATAAAAAAAACCAGAAAAAAAAATCCGGAAAAAAAATCCAGAAAAAACTATCCGGAAAAATCCAGAAAAAATAATCTGGAAAAATCCAAAAAAAAAATCCGGAAAAAAAAATTCGAAAAAGAAAATCCGAAAAAATCCGAAAAAAAAACCAGAAAAAAAAATCCAGAAAAAAAATCCAGAAAAAACAATCCGGAAAAATCCAGAAAAAATAATCTGGAAAAATCCAAAAAAAAATCCGGAAAAAAAAAATCCGAAAAAAAAAATCTGGAAAAAAAATCCAAAAAAAAAATCCGGAAAAATCCGGAGGAAAAATCCAGAAAAAAAAAATCCGGAAAAAAAATCCGGAAAAAAAATCCAGAAAAAAAATCCGGAAAAAAAAACCGGAAAAAAAAAATCCGGAAAAAAAAATCCGGAAAAAAAAAATCCGAAAAAAAAAATCCGGAAAAAAAATCCAAAAAAAAAATCCGGAAAAAAAAATCCGGAAAAATCCGGAAAAAAAATCCGGAAAAAAAATCCGGAAAAAAAAATCCGAAAAAAAAAACCAGAAAAAAAAATCCGGAAAAAAAATCCAGAAAAAACTATCCGGAAAAATCCAGAAAAAATAATCTGGAAAAATCCAAAAAAAAAATCCGGAAAAAAAAATTCGAAAAAGAAAATCCGAAAAAATCCGAAAAAAAAACCAGAAAAAAAAATCCAGAAAAAAAATCCAGAAAAAACAATACGGAAAAATCCAGAAAAAAATAATCTGGAAAAATCCCAAAAAAAAAAATCCGGAAAAAAAAAATCCGAAAAAAAAAATCCGGAAAAAAATCCAAAAAAAAAAATCCGGAAAAATCTGGAAAAAAAATCCGGAAAGAAAATCCGGAAAAAAAATCTGGAAAAAAAATCCAGAAAAAAAATCCGGAAAAAAAAATCCGGAAAAAAAAAACTGGAAAAAAAAATCCAGAAAAATCCGGAAAAAAAAATCCGAAAAAAAAAATCCGGAAAAAAAATCCAAAAAAAAAATCCGGAAAAATCCGGAAAAAAAAAATGCGGAAAAATCCGGAAAAAAAATTCGGAAAAAAAGTCCGGAAAAATAAAACCGGAAAAAAAAAATCAGAAAAAAAAAAATCCGGAAAAAAAATCCAACAAAAAAAAATCCGGAAAAATCCGGAAAAAAATCCGGAAAAAAAAGAGGAAAAAAAATGGCGAAAAATCCGGAAAAAAAAATCCGGAAAAAAAATCCGGAAAAAAAAATCCGGAAAAAAAAATCCGAAAAAAAAACGGAAAAAAAAATCCGGAAAAAAAATCCGAAAAAAAAAAATCCGGAAAAATCCGGAAAAAAAAAACCGGAAAAATCCGGAAAAAAAAACTGGAAAAAAAAATCTTGAAAAATCCGGAAAAAAAAAATCCGGAAAAATCCTGAACAAAAATCCGAAAAAATCCTGGAAAAAAATCAAAAAAAAAAAAATCCGGAAAAATCCGGAAAAAAAAACGGAAGAAAATCCGGAAAAAAAAACAGGAATAAAAAATGCGGAAAAATCCGGAAAAAAAATGCGGAAAAATCCAGAAAAAAAATTCGGAAAAAAAAATCCGAAAAAGAAAATCCGGAAAAATCCGGAAAAAAAAATCCAGAAAAAAAATCCGGAAAAAAAATCCGGAAAAAAAATCCGGAAAAATCCGGAAAAAAAAATCCGGAAAAAAAAATCAGAAAAAAAAAACGGAAAAAAAAATCCGGAAAAAAAATCCAAAAAAAAAAATCCGGAAAAATCCGGAAAAAAATCCGGAAAAAAAAGAGGAAAAAAAATGGCAAAAAATCCGGAAAAAAAAATCCGGAAAAAAAATCCGGAAAAAAAAATCCGGAAAAAAAAATCAGAAAAAAAAAACGGAAAAAAAAATCCGGAAAAAAAATCCAAAAAAAAAAATCCGGAAAAATCCGGAAAAAAATCCGGAAAAAAAAGAGGAAAAAAAATGGCGAAAAATCCGGAAAAAAAAATCCGGAAAAAAAATCCAGAAAAAAAAATCCGGAAAAAAAAATCAGAAAAAAAAAACGGAAAAAAAAATCCGGAAAAAAAATCCGAAAAAAAAAAATCCGGAAAAAAAAAATCCGGAAAAATCCGGAAAAAAAATTCGGAAAAAAAAATACGAAAAAATCAGGAAAAAAAAATCCGGAAAAATCCTGAAAAAAAATCCGAAAAAATCCTGAAAAAAAATCCAAAAAAAAAAAATCCGGAAAAAAAATCCGGAAAAAAATCCGGAAAAAAAACAGGAAAAAAAATGCGGAAAAATCCGGAAAAAAAAAATGCGGAAAAATCCGGAAAAAAAATCCGGAAAAAAAAATCCGGAAAAAAAATCCGGAAAAAAAAATCCGGAAAAAAAAATCCGAAAAAAAAAACGGAAAAAAAAATCCGGAAAAAAAATCCGAAAAAAAAAAATCCGGAAAAATCCGGAAAAAAAAAATCCGGAAAAATCCGGAAAAAAAATTCGGAAAAAAAAATACGAAAAAATCAGGAAAAAATAAATCAGAAAAAAAAACGGAAAAAAAAATCCGGAAAAAAAATCCGAAAAAAAAAAATCCGGAAAAATCCGGAAAAAAAAAACCGGAAAAATCCGGAAAAAAAAACTGGAAAAAAAAATCTTGAAAAATCCGGAAAAAAAAAATCCGGAAAAATCCTGAACAAAAATCCGAAAAAATCCTGGAAAAAAATCAAAAAAAAAAAAATCCGGAAAAATCCGGAAAAAAAAACGGAAGAAAATCCGGAAAAAAAAACAGGAATAAAAAATGCGGAAAAATCCGGAAAAAAAATGCGGAAAAATCCAGAAAAAAAATTCGGAAAAAAAAATCCGAAAAAGAAAATCCGGAAAAATCCGGAAAAAAAATCCAGAAAAAAAATCCGGAAAAAAAATCCGGAAAAAAAATCCGGAAAAATCCGGAAAAATCCGGAAAAAAAATTCGGAAAAAAAAATACGAAAAAATCAGGAAAAAATAAATCAGAAAAAAAAAACGGAAAAAAAAATCCGGAAAAAAAATCCGAAAAAAAAAAATCCGGAAAAATCCGGAAAAAAAAAACCGGAAAAATCCGGAAAAAAAAACTGGAAAAAAAAATCTTGAAAAATCCGGAAAAAAAAAATCCGGAAAAATCCTGAACAAAAATCCGAAAAAATCCTGGAAAAAAATAAAAAAAAAAAATCCGGAAAAATCCGGAAAAAAAAACGGAAGAAAATCCGGAAAAAAAAACAGGAATAAAAAATGCGGAAAAATCCGGAAAAAAAATGCGGAAAAATCCAGAAAAAAAATTCGGAAAAAAAAATCCGAAAAAGAAAATCCGGAAAAATCTGGAAAAAAAATCCAGAAAAAAAATCCGGAAAAAAAATCCGGAAAAAAAATCCGGAAAAATCCGGAAAAAAAAAATGCGGAAAAATCCGGAAAAAAAATTCGGAAAAAAAAAATTTCGAAAGAGAAAATCCGGAAAAATCCGGAAAAAAAATCCGGAAAAATAAATACGGAAAAATCCGGAAAAAAATCCGGAAAAAAAAAATCCGGAAAAAAAAAACCGGAAAAAAAAATCCGGAAAAAAAAAACGGAAAAAAAAATCCGGAAAAAAAAATACGAAAAAATCAGGAAAAAAAAAATCCGGAAAAATCCTGAAAAAAAATCCGAAAAAATCCTGAAAAAAAATCCAAAAAAAAAAAATCCGGAAAAAAAATCCGGAAAAAAATCCGGAAAAAAAAACAGGAAAAAAAATGCGGAAAAATCCGGAAAAAAAATCCGGAAAAAAAAATCCGGAAAAAAAATCCGATAAAAAAAACCAGAAAAAAAAATCCGGAAAAAAAATCCAGAAAAAACTATCCGGAAAAATCCAGAAAAAATAATCTGGAAAAATCCGGAAAAAAAATCCAGAAAAAAAATCCGGAAAAAAAATCCGGAAAAAAATCCCCCAAAAAAATCCGGAAAAATCCGGAAAAAAAATACGGAAAAATCCGGAAAAAAAAATCCAAAAAAAAAAATCAGAAAAAAAATCCGAAAAAAAAATCCGGAAAAATCCGGAAAAAAAATATGGCAAAAAAAATCCGGAAAAAAAATCCAGAACAAAATCCGGAAAAAAAAATCCGGAAAAATCCGGAAAAAAAATCCGGAAAAAAAAATCCGGAAAAAAAAATTCGAAAAAGAAAATCCGAAAAAATCCGAAAAAAAAACCAGAAAAAAAAATCCAGAAAAAAAATCCAGAAAAAACAATCGGGAAAAATCCAGAAAAAATAATCTGGAAAAATCCCAAAAAAAAAAATCCGGAAAAAAAAAATCCGAAAAAAAAAATCCGGAAAAAAATCCAAAAAAAAAAATCCGGAAAAAAAATCCGGAAAGAAAATCCGGAAAAAAAATCCGGAAAAAAAATCCAGAAAAAAAATCCGGAAAAAAAAATCCGGAATAAAAAATCCGGAAAAAAAAAACTGGAAAAAAAAATCCAGAAAAATCCGGAAAAAAAAATCAGAAAAAAAAAATCCGGAAAAAAAATCCAAAAAAAAAATCCGGAAAAATCCGGAAAAAAAATCCGGAAAAATCCGGAAAAAAAATCCGAAAAAAAAAATCCGGAAAAATCCAAAAAAAAAAAATGCGGAAAAATCCGGAAAAAAAATTCGGAAAAAAAAAATTCGAAAAAGAAAATCCGGAAAAATCCTGAAAAAAAATTCGAAAAAATCCTGAAAAAAAATCAGAAAAAAAAAATCCGGAAAAATCCGGGAAAAAAAAATCCGGAAAAATCCGAAAAAAAAAATCCGGAAAAAAAATCCCCCAAAAAAAATCCGGAAAAAAAAATCCGGAAAAAAAATCCGGAAAAAAAAATCAGAAAAAAAAAATATGGCAAAAAAAATCCGGAAAAAAAATCCAGAAAAAAAACATACGGAAAAAAAATCCAGAAAAAAAATCCGGAAAAATCCGGAAAAAAAATCCGGAAAAAAAAATCCGAAAAAAAAATCCGGAAAAAAAATCAAAAAAAAAAATGCGGAAAAATCCAGAAAAAAAATCCGGAAAAAAAATCCGGAAAAAAAATCCGGAAAAATCCGGAAAAAAAAAATGCGGAAAAATCCGGAAAAAAAATTCGGAACAAAAAAAATTCGAAAGAGAAAATCCGGAAAAATCCGGAAAAAAAATCCGGAAAAATAAATACGGAAAAAACAATCCGGAAAAATCCAGAAAAAATTATCTGGAAAAATCCCAAAAAAAAAATCCGGAAAAAAAAAATCCGAAAAAAAAAATCCGGAAAAAAAAATCCGGAAAAAAAATCCAAAAAAAAAAATCCGGAAAAATCCGGAAAAAAAAGAGGAAAAAAAATGGCGAAAAATCCGGAAAAAAAAATCCGGAAAAAAAATCCGGAAAAAAAAATCCGGAAAAAAAAATCCGAAAAAAAAAACGGAAAAAAAAATCCGGAAAAAAAATCCGAAAAAAAAAAATCCGGAAAAATCCGAAAAAAAAAAATCCGGAAAAATCCGGAAAAAAAATTCGGAAAAAAAAATACGAAAAAATCAGGAAAAAATAAATCAGAAAAAAAAAACGGAAAAAAAAATCCGGAAAAAAAATCCGAAAAAAAAAAATCCGGAAAAATCCGGAAAAAAAAAACCGGAAAAATCCGGAAAAAAAAACTGGAAAAAAAAATCTTGAAAAATCCGGAAAAAAAAAATCCGGAAAAATCCTGAACAAAAATCCGAAAAAATCCTGGAAAAAAATAAAAAAAAAAAAATCCGGAAAAATCCGGAAAAAAAAACGGAAGAAAATCCGGAAAAAAAAACAGGAATAAAAAATGCGGAAAAATCCGGAAAAAAAATGCGGAAAAATCCAGAAAAAAAATTCGGAAAAAAAAATCCGAAAAAGAAAATCCGGAAAAATCCGGAAAAAAAATCCAGAAAAAAAATCCGGAAAAAAAATCCGGAAAAAAAATCCGGAAAAATCCGGAAAAAAAAAATGCGGAAAAATCCGGAAAAAAAATTCGGAAAAAAAAAATTTCGAAAGAGAAAATCCGGAAAAATCCGGAAAAAAAATCCGGAAAAATAAATACGGAAAAATCCGGAAAAAAATCCGGAAAAAAAAAATCCGGAAAAAAAAAACCGGAAAAAAAAATCCGGAAAAAAAAAACGGAAAAAAAAATCCGGAAAAAAAAATACGAAAAAATCAGGAAAAAAAAAATCCGGAAAAATCCTGAAAAAAAATCCGAAAAAATCCTGAAAAAAAATCCAAAAAAAAAAAATCCGGAAAAAAAATCCGGAAAAAAATCCGGAAAAAAAAACAGGAAAAAAAATGCGGAAAAATCCGGAAAAAAAATCCGGAAAAAAAAATCCGGAAAAAAAATCCGATAAAAAAAACCAGAAAAAAAAATCCGGAAAAAAAATCCAGAAAAAACTATCCGGAAAAATCCAGAAAAAATAATCTGGAAAAATCCAAAAAAAAAATCCGGAAAAAAAAATTCGAAAAAGAAAATCCGAAAAAATCCGAAAAAAAAACCAGAAAAAAAAATCCAGAAAAAAAATCCAGAAAAAACAATCCGGAAAAATCCAGAAAAAATAATCTGGAAAAATCCAAAAAAAAATCCGGAAAAAAAAAATCCGAAAAAAAAAATCTGGAAAAAAAATCCAAAAAAAAAATCCGGAAAAATCCGGAGGAAAAATCCAGAAAAAAAAAATCCGGAAAAAAAATCCGGAAAAAAAATCCAGAAAAAAAATCCGGAAAAAAAAACCGGAAAAAAAAAATCCGGAAAAAAAAATCCGGAAAAAAAAAATCCGAAAAAAAAAATCCGGAAAAAAAATCCAAAAAAAAAATCCGGAAAAAAAAATCCGGAAAAATCCGGAAAAAAAATCCGGAAAAAAAATCCGGAAAAAAAAATCCGAAAAAAAAAACCAGAAAAAAAAATCCGGAAAAAAAATCCAGAAAAAACTATCCGGAAAAATCCAGAAAAAATAATCTGGAAAAATCCAAAAAAAAAATCCGGAAAAAAAAATTCGAAAAAGAAAATCCGAAAAAATCCGAAAAAAAAACCAGAAAAAAAAATCCAGAAAAAAAATCCAGAAAAAACAATACGGAAAAATCCAGAAAAAAATAATCTGGAAAAATCCCAAAAAAAAAAATCCGGAAAAAAAAAATCCGAAAAAAAAAATCCGGAAAAAAATCCAAAAAAAAAAATCCGGAAAAATCTGGAAAAAAAATCCGGAAAGAAAATCCGGAAAAAAAATCTGGAAAAAAAATCCAGAAAAAAAATCCGGAAAAAAAAATCCGGAAAAAAAAAACTGGAAAAAAAAATCCAGAAAAATCCGGAAAAAAAAATCCGAAAAAAAAAATCCGGAAAAAAAATCCAAAAAAAAAATCCGGAAAAATCCGGAAAAAAAAAATGCGGAAAAATCCGGAAAAAAAATTCGGAAAAAAAGTCCGGAAAAATAAAACCGGAAAAAAAAAATCAGAAAAAAAAAAATCCGGAAAAAAAATCCAACAAAAAAAAATCCGGAAAAATCCGGAAAAAAATCCGGAAAAAAAAGAGGAAAAAAAATGGCGAAAAATCCGGAAAAAAAAATCCGGAAAAAAAATCCGGAAAAAAAAATCCGGAAAAAAAAATCCGAAAAAAAAAACGGAAAAAAAAATCCGGAAAAAAAATCCGAAAAAAAAAAATCCGGAAAAATCCGGAAAAAAAAAATCCGGAAAAATCCGGAAAAAAAATTCGGAAAAAAAAATACGAAAAAATCAGGAAAAAATAAATCAGAAAAAAAAACGGAAAAAAAAATCCGGAAAAAAAATCCGAAAAAAAAAAATCCGGAAAAATCCGGAAAAAAAAAACCGGAAAAATCCGGAAAAAAAAACTGGAAAAAAAAATCTTGAAAAATCCGGAAAAAAAAAATCCGGAAAAATCCTGAACAAAAATCCGAAAAAATCCTGGAAAAAAATCAAAAAAAAAAAAATCCGGAAAAATCCGGAAAAAAAAACGGAAGAAAATCCGGAAAAAAAAACAGGAATAAAAAATGCGGAAAAATCCGGAAAAAAAATGCGGAAAAATCCAGAAAAAAAATTCGGAAAAAAAAATCCGAAAAAGAAAATCCGGAAAAATCCGGAAAAAAAATCCAGAAAAAAAATCCGGAAAAAAAATCCGGAAAAAAAATCCGGAAAAATCCGGAAAAAAAAAATGCGGAAAAATCCGGAAAAAAAATTCGGAAAAAAAAAATTTCGAAAGAGAAAATCCGGAAAAATCCGGAAAAAAAATCCGGAAAAATAAATACGGAAAAATCCGGAAAAAATTCCGGAAAAAAAAAATCCGGAAAAAATAAACCGGAAAAAAAAATCCGGAAAAAAAAAACGGAAAAAAAAATCCGGAAAAAAAAACGGAAAAAAAAATCCAGAAAATCCGAAAAAAAAAATCCGGAAAAAAAAATCCGGAAAAAAAATCCGGAAAAAAAATCCGGAAAAAAAAATCCGGAAAAAAAATCCGGTCAAAAATCCGGAAAAAAAACAGGAAAAAAAATCCGGAAAAAAAATCCGGAAAAAAAAAACGGAAAAAAAAATCCGGAAAAAAAAATACGAAAAAATCAGGAAAAAAAAAATCCGGAAAAATCCTGAAAAAAAATCCAAAAAAATCCTGAAAAAAAATCCAAAAAAAAAAAATCCGGAAAAAAAATCCGGAAAAAAATCCGGAAAAAAAAACAGGAAAAAAAATGCGGAAAAATCCGGAAAAAAAATCCGGAAAAAAAAATCCGGAAAAAAAAATCCGATAAAAAAAACCAGAAAAAAAAATCCGGAAAAAAAATCCAGAAAAAACTATCCGGAAAAATCCAGAAAAAATAATCTGGAAAAATCGAAAAAAAAAATCCGGAAAAAAAAATTCGAAAAAGAAAATCCGAAAAAATCCGAAAAAAAAACCAGAAAAAAAAATCCAGAAAAAAAATCCAGAAAAAACAATCCGGAAAAATCCAGAAAAAATAACCTGGAATAATCCAAAAAAAAATCCGGAAAAAAAAAATCCGAAAAAAAAAATCTGGAAAAAAAATCCAAAAAAAAAATCCGGAAAAATCCGGAGGAAAAATCCAGAAAAAAAAAATCCGGAAAAAAAATCCGGAAAAAAAATCCAGAAAAAAAATCCGGAAAAAAAAATCCGGAAAAAAAAACCGGAAAAAAAAAATCCGGAAAAAAAAAATCCGGAAAAATCCGGAGGAAAAATCCAGAAAAAAAAAATCCGGAAAAAAAATCCGGAAAAAAAATCCGGAAAAAAAAATCCGGAAAAAAAAATCCGAAAAAAAAACGGAAAAAAAAATCCGGAAAAAAAATCCGAAAAAAAAAAATCCGGAAAAATCCGGAAAAAAAAAATCCGGAAAAATCCGGAAAAAAAATTCGGAAAAAAAAATACGAAAAAATCAGGAAAAAATAAATCAGAAAAAAAAACGGAAAAAAAAATCCGGAAAAAAAATCCGAAAAAAAAAAATCCGGAAAAATCCGGAAAAAAAAAACCGGAAAAATCCGGAAAAAAAAACTGGAAAAAAAAATCTTGAAAAATCCGGAAAAAAAAAATCCGGAAAAATCCTGAACAAAAATCCGAAAAAATCCTGGAAAAAAATCAAAAAAAAAAAAATCCGGAAAAATCCGGAAAAAAAAACGGAAGAAAATCCGGAAAAAAAAACAGGAATAAAAAATGCGGAAAAATCCGGAAAAAAAATGCGGAAAAATCCAGAAAAAAAATTCGGAAAAAAAAATCCGAAAAAGAAAATCCGGAAAAATCCGGAAAAAAAATCCAGAAAAAAAATCCGGAAAAAAAATCCGGAAAAAAAATCCGGAAAAATCCGGAAAAAAAAAATGCGGAAAAATCCGGAAAAAAAATTCGGAAAAAAAAAATTTCGAAAGAGAAAATCCGGAAAAATCCGGAAAAAAAATCCGGAAAAATAAATACGGAAAAATCCGGAAAAAAATCCGGAAAAAAAAAATCCGGAAAAAATAAACCGGAAAAAAAAATCCGGAAAAAAAAAACGGAAAAAAAAATCCGGAAAAAAAAACGGAAAAAAAAATCCAGAAAATCCGAAAAAAAAAATCCGGAAAAAAAAATCCGGAAAAAAAATCCGGAAAAAAAATCCGGAAAAAAAAATCCGGAAAAAAAATCCGGAAAAAAAAATCCGGAAAAAAAACAGGAAAAAAAATCCGGAAAAAAAATCCGGAAAAAAAAAACGGAAAAAAAAATCCGGAAAAAAAAATACGAAAAAATCAGGAAAAAAAAAATCCGGAAAAATCCTGAAAAAAAATCCAAAAAAATCCTGAAAAAAAATCCAAAAAAAAAAAATCCGGAAAAAAAATCCGGAAAAAAATCCGGAAAAAAAAACAGGAAAAAAAATGCGGAAAAATCCGGAAAAAAAATCCGGAAAAAAAAATCCGGAAAAAAAAATCCGATAAAAAAAACCAGAAAAAAAAATCCGGAAAAAAAATCCAGAAAAAACTATCCGGAAAAATCCAGAAAAAATAATCTGGAAAAATCCAAAAAAAAAATCCGGAAAAAAAAATTCGAAAAAGAAAATCCGAAAAAATCCGAAAAAAAAACCAGAAAAAAAAATCCAGAAAAAAAATCCAGAAAAAACAATCCGGAAAAATCCAGAAAAAATAACCTGGAATAATCCAAAAAAAAATCCGGAAAAAAAAAATCCGAAAAAAAAAATCTGGAAAAAAAATCCAAAAAAAAAATCCGGAAAAATCCGGAGGAAAAATCCAGAAAAAAAAAATCCGGAAAAAAAATCCGGAAAAAAAATCCAGAAAAAAAATCCGGAAAAAAAAATCCGGAAAAAAAAACCGGAAAAAAAAAAATCCGGAAAAAAAAAATCCGGAAAAATCCGGAGGAAAAATCCAGAAAAAAAAAATCCGGAAAAAAAATCCGGAAAAAAAATCCAGAAAAAAAATCCGGAAAAAAAAATCCGGAAAAAAAAACCGGAAAAAAAACGGAAAAATCCGGGAAAAAAAATCCGAAAAAAAAATCCGGAAAAAAAATATAAAAAAAATGCGGAAAAATCCGGAAGAATCCGGAAAAAAAATCCGGAAAAAAATCAAAAAAAAAATCCGTAAAAATCCGGAAAAAAAATCCGGAAAAATCCGGAAAAAAAATCCGGAAAAAAAAATCCGGAAAAATCCGGAAAAAAAATCCGGAAAAAAAAATCCGGAAAAAAAATTTGGAAAAAAATCCAAAAAAAAATCCGTAAAAATCCGGAAAAAAAATCCGGAAAAATCCGGAAAAAAAATCCGGAAAAAAAAATCCGGAAAAAAAATTTGGAAAAAAAAATTCGAAAAAGAAAATCCGGAAAAATCCGGAAAAAAAATCCGGAAAAAAAATCCAGAAAAAAAATCCGGAAAAAAAAATCCGGAAAAAAAAATCCAGAAAAAAAAATCCGGAAAAAAAATCCGAAAAAAAAAATCCGGAAAAATCCGGAAAAAAAAAATGCGGAAAAATCCGGAAAAAAAATTCGGAAAAAAAAAATTCGAAAAAGAAAATCCGGAAAAATCCTGAAAAAAAATTCGGAAAAAAAGTCCGGAAAAATAAAACCGGAAAAAAAAAATCAGAAAAAAAAAAATCCGGAAAAAAAATCCAACAAAAAAAAATCCGGAAAAATCCGGAAAAAAATCCGGAAAAAAAAGAGGAAAAAAAATGGCGAAAAATCCGGAAAAAAAAATCCGGAAAAAAAATCCGGAAAAAAAAATCCGGAAAAAAAAATCCGAAAAAAAAAACGGAAAAAAAAATCCGGAAAAAAAATCCGAAAAAAAAAAATCCGGAAAAATCCGGAAAAAAAAAATCCGGAAAAATCCGGAAAAAAAATTCGGAAAAAAAAATACGAAAAAATCAGGAAAAAATAAATCAGAAAAAAAAACGGAAAAAAAAATCCGGAAAAAAAATCCGAAAAAAAAAAATCCGGAAAAATCCGGAAAAAAAAAACCGGAAAAATCCGGAAAAAAAAACTGGAAAAAAAAATCTTGAAAAATCCGGAAAAAAAAAATCCGGAAAAATCCTGAACAAAAATCCGAAAAAATCCTGGAAAAAAATCAAAAAAAAAAAAATCCGGAAAAATCCGGAAAAAAAAACGGAAGAAAATCCGGAAAAAAAAACAGGAATAAAAAATGCGGAAAAATCCGGAAAAAAAATGCGGAAAAATCCAGAAAAAAAATTCGGAAAAAAAAATCCGAAAAAGAAAATCCGGAAAAATCCGGAAAAAAAATCCAGAAAAAAAATCCGGAAAAAAAATCCGGAAAAAAAATCCGGAAAAATCCGGAAAAAAAAAATGCGGAAAAATCCGGAAAAAAAATTCGGAAAAAAAAAATTTCGAAAGAGAAAATCCGGAAAAATCCGGAAAAAAAATCCGGAAAAATAAATACGGAAAAATCCGGAAAAAATTCCGGAAAAAAAAAATCCGGAAAAAATAAACCGGAAAAAAAAATCCGGAAAAAAAAAACGGAAAAAAAAATCCGGAAAAAAAAACGGAAAAAAAAATCCAGAAAATCCGAAAAAAAAAATCCGGAAAAAAAAATCCGGAAAAAAAATCCGGAAAAAAAATCCGGAAAAAAAAATCCGGAAAAAAAATCCGGTCAAAAATCCGGAAAAAAAACAGGAAAAAAAATCCGGAAAAAAAATCCGGAAAAAAAAAACGGAAAAAAAAATCCGGAAAAAAAAATACGAAAAAATCAGGAAAAAAAAAATCCGGAAAAATCCTGAAAAAAAATCCTGAAAAAAAATCCAAAAAAAAAAAATCCGGAAAAAAAATCCGGAAAAAAATCCGGAAAAAAAAACAGGAAAAAAAATGCGGAAAAATCCGGAAAAAAAATCCGGAAAAAAAAATCCGGAAAAAAAAATCCGATAAAAAAAACCAGAAAAAAAAATCCGGAAAAAAAATCCAGAAAAAACTATCCGGAAAAATCCAGAAAAAATAATCTGGAAAAATCGAAAAAAAAAATCCGGAAAAAAAAATTCGAAAAAGAAAATCCGAAAAAATCCGAAAAAAAAACCAGAAAAAAAAATCCAGAAAAAAAATCCAGAAAAAACAATCCGGAAAAATCCAGAAAAAATAACCTGGAATAATCCAAAAAAAAATCCGGAAAAAAAAAATCCGAAAAAAAAAATCTGGAAAAAAAATCCAAAAAAAAAATCCGGAAAAATCCGGAGGAAAAATCCAGAAAAAAAAAATCCGGAAAAAAAATCCGGAAAAAAAATCCAGAAAAAAAATCCGGAAAAAAAAATCCGGAAAAAAAAACCGGAAAAAAAAAATCCGGAAAAAAACAATCCGGAAAAATCCGGAGGAAAAATCCAGAAAAAAAAAATCCGGAAAAAAAATCCGGAAAAAAAATCCGGAAAAAAAAATCCGGAAAAAAAAATCCGAAAAAAAAACGGAAAAAAAAATCCGGAAAAAAAATCCGAAAAAAAAAAATCCGGAAAAATCCGGAAAAAAAAAATCCGGAAAAATCCGGAAAAAAAATTCGGAAAAAAAAATACGAAAAAATCAGGAAAAAATAAATCAGAAAAAAAAACGGAAAAAAAAATCCGGAAAAAAAATCCGAAAAAAAAAAATCCGGAAAAATCCGGAAAAAAAAAACCGGAAAAATCCGGAAAAAAAAACTGGAAAAAAAAATCTTGAAAAATCCGGAAAAAAAAAATCCGGAAAAATCCTGAACAAAAATCCGAAAAAATCCTGGAAAAAAATCAAAAAAAAAAAAATCCGGAAAAATCCGGAAAAAAAAACGGAAGAAAATCCGGAAAAAAAAACAGGAATAAAAAATGCGGAAAAATCCGGAAAAAAAATGCGGAAAAATCCAGAAAAAAAATTCGGAAAAAAAAATCCGAAAAAGAAAATCCGGAAAAATCCGGAAAAAAAATCCAGAAAAAAAATCCGGAAAAAAAATCCGGAAAAAAAATCCGGAAAAATCCGGAAAAAAAAAATGCGGAAAAATCCGGAAAAAAAATTCGGAAAAAAAAAATTTCGAAAGAGAAAATCCGGAAAAATCCGGAAAAAAAATCCGGAAAAATAAATACGGAAAAATCCGGAAAAAAATCCGGAAAAAAAAAATCCGGAAAAAATAAACCGGAAAAAAAAATCCGGAAAAAAAAAACGGAAAAAAAAATCCGGAAAAAAAAACGGAAAAAAAAATCCAGAAAATCCGAAAAAAAAAATCCGGAAAAAAAAATCCGGAAAAAAAATCCGGAAAAAAAATCCGGAAAAAAAACAGGAAAAAAAATCCGGAAAAAAAATCCGGAAAAAAAAAACGGAAAAAAAAATCCGGAAAAAAAAATACGAAAAAATCAGGAAAAAAAAAATCCGGAAAAATCCTGAAAAAAAATCCAAAAAAATCCTGAAAAAAAATCCAAAAAAAAAAAATCCGGAAAAAAAATCCGGAAAAAAATCCGGAAAAAAAAACAGGAAAAAAAATGCGGAAAAATCCGGAAAAAAAATCCGGAAAAAAAAATCCGGAAAAAAAAATCCGATAAAAAAAACCAGAAAAAAAAATCCGGAAAAAAAATCCAGAAAAAACTATCCGGAAAAATCCAGAAAAAATAATCTGGAAAAATCCAAAAAAAAAATCCGGAAAAAAAAATTCGAAAAAGAAAATCCGAAAAAATCCGAAAAAAAAACCAGAAAAAAAAATCCAGAAAAAAAATCCAGAAAAAACAATCCGGAAAAATCCAGAAAAAATAACCTGGAATAATCCAAAAAAAAATCCGGAAAAAAAAAATCCGAAAAAAAAAATCTGGAAAAAAAATCCAAAAAAAAAATCCGGAAAAATCCGGAGGAAAAATCCAGAAAAAAAAAATCCGGAAAAAAAATCCGGAAAAAAAATCCAGAAAAAAAATCCGGAAAAAAAAATCCGGAAAAAAAAACCGGAAAAAAAAAATCCGGAAAAAAAAAATCCGGAAAAATCCGGAGGAAAAATCCAGAAAAAAAAAATCCGGAAAAAAAATCCGGAAAAAAAATCCAGAAAAAAAATCCGGAAAAAAAAATCCGGAAAAAAAAACCGGAAAAAAAACGGAAAAATCCGGGAAAAAAAATCCGAAAAAAAAATCCGGAAAAAAAATCCGGAAAAAAATCCAAAAAAAAATCCGTAAAAATCCGGAAAAAAAATCCGGAAAAATCCGGAAAAAAAATCCGGAAAAAAAAATCCGGAAAAATCCGGAAAAAAAAAATGCGGAAAAATCCGGAAAAAAAATTCGGAAAAAAAAAATTCGAAAAAGAAAATCCGGAAAAATCCTGAAAAAAAATTCGAAAAAATCCTGAAAAAAAATCAGAAAAAAAAAATCCGGAAAAATCCGGGAAAAAAAAATCCGGAAAAATCAGAAAAAAAAAATCCGGAAAAAAAATCCCCCAAAAAAAATCCGGAAAAAAAATCCGGAAAAAAAATCCGGAAAAAACAATCCGGAAAAAAAAATCAGAAAAAAAAAATATGGCAAAAAAAATCCGGAAAAAAAATCCAGAAAAAAAACATACGGAAAAAAAATCCAGAAAAAAAATCCGGAAAAAAAAATCCGGAAAAATCCGGAAAAAAAATCCGGAAAAAAAAATCCGAAAAAAAAATCCGGAAAAATCCGGAAAAAAAATCCAGAAAAATCCAAAAAAAAAACCGGAAACAAAAATCCGGAAAAAAAAAACGGAAAAAAAAATCCGGAAAAAAAAATCCGGAAAAAAAAAATCAGAAAAAAAAAAATCCGGAAAAAAAATCAAAAAAAAAAAATCCGGAAAAATCCGGAAAAAAATCCGGAAAAAAAAGAGGAAAAAAAATCCGGAAAAAAAAATCCGGAAAAAAAAATCAGAAAAAAAAAACGGAAAAAAAAATCCGGAAAAAAAATCCAAAAAAAAAAATCCGGAAAAATCCGGAAAAAAATCCGGAAAAAAAAGAGGAAAAAAAATGGCGAAAAATCCGGAAAAAAAAATCCGGAAAAAAAATCCAGAAAAAAAAATCCGGAAAAAAAAATCAGAAAAAAAAAACGGAAAAAAAAATCCGGAAAAAAAATCCGAAAAAAAAAAATCCGGAAAAAAAAAATCCGGAAAAATCCGGAAAAAAAATTCGGAAAAAAAAATACGAAAAAATCCGGAAAAAAAAATCCGGAAAAATCCTGAAAAAAAATCCGAAAAAATCCTGAAAAAAAATCCAAAAAAAAAAAATCCGGAAAAAAAATCCGGAAAAAAATCCGGAAAAAAAACAGGAAAAAAAATGCGGAAAAATCCGGAAAAAAAAAATGCGGAAAAATCCGGAAAAAAAATCCGGAAAAAAAAATCCGGAAAAAAAAATCCGAAAAAAAAAACCAGAAAAAAAAATCCGGAAAAAAAATCCAGAAAAAACTATCCGGAAAAATCCAGAAAAAATAATCTGGAAAAATCCAAAAAAAAAATCCGGAAAAAAAAATTCGAAAAAGAAAATCCGAAAAAATCCGAAAAAAAAACCAGAAAAAAAAATCCAGAAAAAAAATCCAGAAAAAACAATCCGGAAAAATCCAGAAAAAATAATCTGGAAAAATCCAAAAAAAAATCCGGAAAAAAAAAATCCGAAAAAAAAAATCCGGAAAAAAAATCCAAAAAAAAAATCCGGAAAAATCCGGAGGAAAAATCAAGAAAAAAAAAATCCGGAAAAAAAATCCGGAAAAAAAATCCAGAAAAAAAATCCGGAAAAAAAAATCCGGAAAAAAAAATCCGGAAAAAAAATCAAAAAAAAAAATCCGGAAAAATCCGGAGGAAAAATCCAGAAAAAAAAAATCCGGAAAAAAAATCCGGAAAAAAAATCCAGAAAAAAAATCCAGAAAAAAAAATCCGGAAAAAAAAACCGGAAAAAAAAAATCCAGAAAAAAAAATCCGGAAAAAAAAACCGGAAAAAAAAAATCCGGAAAAAAAATCCGGAAAAAAAAAACGGAAAAAAACCGGAAAAATCCGGAAAAAAACCGGAAAAATCCGGAAAAAAAAATCCGAAAAAAAAATCCGGAAAAAAAATATAAAAAAAATGCGGAAAAATCCGGAAAAATCCGGAAAAAAATCCAAAAAAAAATCCGTAAAAATCCGGAAAAAAAATCCGGAAAAATCCGGAAAAAAAATCCGGAAAAAAAAATCCGGAAAAATCCGGAAAAAAAATCCGGAAAAAAAATCCAGAAAAAAAATCCGGAAAAAAAAATCCGGAATAAAAAATCCGGAAAAAAAAAACTGGAAAAAAAAATCCAGAAAAATCCGGAAAAAAAAATCAGAAAAAAAAAATCCGGAAAAAAAATCCAAAAAAAAAATCCGGAAAAATCCGGAAAAAAAATCCGGAAAAATCCGGAAAAAAAATCCGAAAAAAAAAATCCGGAAAAATCCAAAAAAAAAAAATGCGGAAAAATCCGGAAAAAAAATTCGGAAAAAAAAAATTCGAAAAAGAAAATCCGGAAAAATCCTGAAAAAAAATTCGAAAAAATCCTGAAAAAAAATCAGAAAAAAAAAATCCGGAAAAATCCGGGAAAAAAAAATCCGGAAAAATCCGGAAAAAAAAATCCGGAAAAAAAATCCCCCAAAAAAAATCCGGAAAAAAAAATCCGGAAAAAAAATCCGGAAAAAAAAATCAGAAAAAAAAAATATGGCAAAAAAAATCCGGAAAAAAAATCCAGAAAAAAAACATACGGAAAAAAAATCCAGAAAAAAAATCCGGAAAAATCCGGAAAAAAAATCCGGAAAAAAAAATCCGAAAAAAAAATCCGGAAAAAAAATCAAAAAAAAAAATGCGGAAAAATCCAGAAAAAAAATCCGGAAAAAAAATCCGGAAAAAAAATCCGGAAAAATCCGGAAAAAAAAAATGCGGAAAAATCCGGAAAAAAAATTCGGAACAAAAAAAATTCGAAAGAGAAAATCCGGAAAAATCCGGAAAAAAAATCCGGAAAAATAAATACGGAAAAAACAATCCGGAAAAATCCAGAAAAAATTATCTGGAAAAATCCCAAAAAAAAAATCCGGAAAAAAAAAATCCGAAAAAAAAAATCCGGAAAAAAAAATCCGGAAAAAAAATCCAAAAAAAAAAATCCGGAAAAATCCGGAAAAAAAAGAGGAAAAAAAATGGCGAAAAATCCGGAAAAAAAAATCCGGAAAAAAAATCCGGAAAAAAAAATCCGGAAAAAAAAATCCGAAAAAAAAAACGGAAAAAAAAATCCGGAAAAAAAATCCGAAAAAAAAAAATCCGGAAAAATCCGAAAAAAAAAAATCCGGAAAAATCCGGAAAAAAAATTCGGAAAAAAAAATACGAAAAAATCAGGAAAAAATAAATCAGAAAAAAAAAACGGAAAAAAAAATCCGGAAAAAAAATCCGAAAAAAAAAAATCCGGAAAAATCCGGAAAAAAAAAACCGGAAAAATCCGGAAAAAAAAACTGGAAAAAAAAATCTTGAAAAATCCGGAAAAAAAAAATCCGGAAAAATCCTGAACAAAAATCCGAAAAAATCCTGGAAAAAAATAAAAAAAAAAAAATCCGGAAAAATCCGGAAAAAAAAACGGAAGAAAATCCGGAAAAAAAAACAGGAATAAAAAATGCGGAAAAATCCGGAAAAAAAATGCGGAAAAATCCAGAAAAAAAATTCGGAAAAAAAAATCCGAAAAAGAAAATCCGGAAAAATCCGGAAAAAAAATCCAGAAAAAAAATCCGGAAAAAAAATCCGGAAAAAAAATCCGGAAAAATCCGGAAAAAAAAAATGCGGAAAAATCCGGAAAAAAAATTCGGAAAAAAAAAATTTCGAAAGAGAAAATCCGGAAAAATCCGGAAAAAAAATCCGGAAAAATAAATACGGAAAAATCCGGAAAAAAATCCGGAAAAAAAAAATCCGGAAAAAAAAAACCGGAAAAAAAAATCCGGAAAAAAAAAACGGAAAAAAAAATCCAGAAAAAAAAATACGAAAAAATCAGGAAAAAAAAAATCCGGAAAAATCCTGAAAAAAAATCCGAAAAAATCCTGAAAAAAAATCCAAAAAAAAAAAATCCGGAAAAAAAATCCGGAAAAAAATCCGGAAAAAAAAACAGGAAAAAAAATGCGGAAAAATCCGGAAAAAAAATCCGGAAAAAAAAATCCGGAAAAAAAATCCGATAAAAAAAACCAGAAAAAAAAATCCGGAAAAAAAATCCAGAAAAAACTATCCGGAAAAATCCAGAAAAAATAATCTGGAAAAATCCAAAAAAAAAATCCGGAAAAAAAAATTCGAAAAAGAAAATCCGAAAAAATCCGAAAAAAAAACCAGAAAAAAAAATCCAGAAAAAAAATCCAGAAAAAACAATCCGGAAAAATCCAGAAAAAATAATCTGGAAAAATCCAAAAAAAAATCCGGAAAAAAAAAATCCGAAAAAAAAAATCTGGAAAAAAAATCCAAAAAAAAAATCCGGAAAAATCCGGAGGAAAAATCCAGAAAAAAAAAATCCGGAAAAAAAATCCGGAAAAAAAATCCAGAAAAAAAATCCGGAAAAAAAAACCGGAAAAAAAAAATCCGGAAAAAAAAATCCGGAAAAAAAAAATCCGAAAAAAAAATCCGGAAAAAAAATCCAAAAAAAAAATCCGGAAAAAAAAATCCGGAAAAATCCGGAAAAAAAATCCGGAAAAAAAATCCGGAAAAAAAAATCCGAAAAAAAAAACCAGAAAAAAAAATCCGGAAAAAAAATCCAGAAAAAACTATCCGGAAAAATCCAGAAAAAATAATCTGGAAAAATCCAAAAAAAAAATCCGGAAAAAAAAATTCGAAAAAGAAAATCCGAAAAAATCCGAAAAAAAAACCAGAAAAAAAAATCCAGAAAAAAAATCCAGAAAAAACAATACGGAAAAATCCAGAAAAAAATAATCTGGAAAAATCCCAAAAAAAAAAATCCGGAAAAAAAAAATCCGAAAAAAAAAATCCGGAAAAAAATCCAAAAAAAAAAATCCGGAAAAATCTGGAAAAAAAATCCGGAAAGAAAATCCGGAAAAAAAATCTGGAAAAAAAATCCAGAAAAAAAATCCGGAAAAAAAAATCCGGAAAAAAAAAACTGGAAAAAAAAATCCAGAAAAATCCGGAAAAAAAAATCCGAAAAAAAAAATCCGGAAAAAAAATCCAAAAAAAAAATCCGGAAAAATCCGGAAAAAAAAAATGCGGAAAAATCCGGAAAAAAAATTCGGAAAAAAAGTCCGGAAAAATAAAACCGGAAAAAAAAAATCAGAAAAAAAAAAATCCGGAAAAAAAATCCAACAAAAAAAAATCCGGAAAAATCCGGAAAAAAATCCGGAAAAAAAAGAGGAAAAAAAATGGCGAAAAATCCGGAAAAAAAAATCCGGAAAAAAAATCCGGAAAAAAAAATCCGGAAAAAAAAATCCGAAAAAAAAAACGGAAAAAAAAATCCGGAAAAAAAATCCGAAAAAAAAAAATCCGGAAAAATCCGGAAAAAAAAAATCCGGAAAAATCCGGAAAAAAAATTCGGAAAAAAAAATACGAAAAAATCAGGAAAAAATAAATCAGAAAAAAAAACGGAAAAAAAAATCCGGAAAAAAAATCCGAAAAAAAAAAATCCGGAAAAATCCGGAAAAAAAAAACCGGAAAAATCCGGAAAAAAAAACTGGAAAAAAAAATCTTGAAAAATCCGGAAAAAAAAAATCCGGAAAAATCCTGAACAAAAATCCGAAAAAATCCTGGAAAAAAATCAAAAAAAAAAAAATCCGGAAAAATCCGGAAAAAAAAACGGAAGAAAATCCGGAAAAAAAAACAGGAATAAAAAATGCGGAAAAATCCGGAAAAAAAATGCGGAAAAATCCAGAAAAAAAATTCGGAAAAAAAAATCCGAAAAAGAAAATCCGGAAAAATCCGGAAAAAAAATCCAGAAAAAAAATCCGGAAAAAAAATCCGGAAAAAAAATCCGGAAAAATCCGGAAAAAAAAAATGCGGAAAAATCCGGAAAAAAAATTCGGAAAAAAAAAATTTCGAAAGAGAAAATCCGGAAAAATCCGGAAAAAAAATCCGGAAAAATAAATACGGAAAAATCCGGAAAAAATTCCGGAAAAAAAAAATCCGGAAAAAATAAACCGGAAAAAAAAATCCGGAAAAAAAAAACGGAAAAAAAAATCCGGAAAAAAAAAACGGAAAAAAAAATCCAGAAAATCCGAAAAAAAAAATCCGGAAAAAAAAATCCGGAAAAAAAATCCGGAAAAAAAATCCGGAAAAAAAAATCCGGAAAAAAAATCCGGTCAAAAATCCGGAAAAAAAACAGGAAAAAAAATCCGGAAAAAAAATCCGGAAAAAAAAAACGGAAAAAAAAATCCGGAAAAAAAAATACGAAAAAATCAGGAAAAAAAAAATCCGGAAAAATCCTGAAAAAAAATCCAAAAAAATCCTGAAAAAAAATCCAAAAAAAAAAAATCCGGAAAAAAAATCCGGAAAAAAATCCGGAAAAAAAAACAGGAAAAAAAATGCGGAAAAATCCGGAAAAAAAATCCGGAAAAAAAAATCCGGAAAAAAAAATCCGATAAAAAAAACCAGAAAAAAAAATCCGGAAAAAAAATCCAGAAAAAACTATCCGGAAAAATCCAGAAAAAATAATCTGGAAAAATCGAAAAAAAAAATCCGGAAAAAAAAATTCGAAAAAGAAAATCCGAAAAAATCCGAAAAAAAAACCAGAAAAAAAAATCCAGAAAAAAAATCCAGAAAAAACAATCCGGAAAAATCCAGAAAAAATAACCTGGAATAATCCAAAAAAAAATCCGGAAAAAAAAAATCCGAAAAAAAAAATCTGGAAAAAAAATCCAAAAAAAAAATCCGGAAAAATCCGGAGGAAAAATCCAGAAAAAAAAAATCCGGAAAAAAAATCCGGAAAAAAAATCCAGAAAAAAAATCCGGAAAAAAAAATCCGGAAAAAAAAACCGGAAAAAAAAAATCCGGAAAAAAAAAATCCGGAAAAATCCGGAGGAAAAATCCAGAAAAAAAAAATCCGGAAAAAAAATCCGGAAAAAAAATCCGGAAAAAAAAATCCGGAAAAAAAAATCCGAAAAAAAAACGGAAAAAAAAATCCGGAAAAAAAATCCGAAAAAAAAAAATCCGGAAAAATCCGGAAAAAAAAAATCCGGAAAAATCCGGAAAAAAAATTCGGAAAAAAAAATACGAAAAAATCAGGAAAAAATAAATCAGAAAAAAAAACGGAAAAAAAAATCCGGAAAAAAAATCCGAAAAAAAAAAATCCGGAAAAATCCGGAAAAAAAAAACCGGAAAAATCCGGAAAAAAAAACTGGAAAAAAAAATCTTGAAAAATCCGGAAAAAAAAAATCCGGAAAAATCCTGAACAAAAATCCGAAAAAATCCTGGAAAAAAATCAAAAAAAAAAAAATCCGGAAAAATCCGGAAAAAAAAACGGAAGAAAATCCGGAAAAAAAAACAGGAATAAAAAATGCGGAAAAATCCGGAAAAAAAATGCGGAAAAATCCAGAAAAAAAATTCGGAAAAAAAAATCCGAAAAAGAAAATCCGGAAAAATCCGGAAAAAAAATCCAGAAAAAAAATCCGGAAAAAAAATCCGGAAAAAAAATCCGGAAAAATCCGGAAAAAAAAAATGCGGAAAAATCCGGAAAAAAAATTCGGAAAAAAAAAATTTCGAAAGAGAAAATCCGGAAAAATCCGGAAAAAAAATCCGGAAAAATAAATACGGAAAAATCCGGAAAAAAATCCGGAAAAAAAAAATCCGGAAAAAATAAACCGGAAAAAAAAATCCGGAAAAAAAAAACGGAAAAAAAAATCCGGAAAAAAAAACGGAAAAAAAAATCCAGAAAATCCGAAAAAAAAAATCCGGAAAAAAAAATCCGGAAAAAAAATCCGGAAAAAAAATCCGGAAAAAAAAATCCGGAAAAAAAATCCGGAAAAAAAAATCCGGAAAAAAAACAGGAAAAAAAATCCGGAAAAAAAATCCGGAAAAAAAAAACGGAAAAAAAAATCCGGAAAAAAAAATACGAAAAAATCAGGAAAAAAAAAATCCGGAAAAATCCTGAAAAAAAATCCAAAAAAATCCTGAAAAAAAATCCAAAAAAAAAAAATCCGGAAAAAAAATCCGGAAAAAAATCCGGAAAAAAAAACAGGAAAAAAAATGCGGAAAAATCCGGAAAAAAAATCCGGAAAAAAAAATCCGGAAAAAAAAATCCGATAAAAAAAACCAGAAAAAAAAATCCGGAAAAAAAATCCAGAAAAAACTATCCGGAAAAATCCAGAAAAAATAATCTGGAAAAATCCAAAAAAAAAATCCGGAAAAAAAAATTCGAAAAAGAAAATCCGAAAAAATCCGAAAAAAAAACCAGAAAAAAAAATCCAGAAAAAAAATCCAGAAAAAACAATCCGGAAAAATCCAGAAAAAATAACCTGGAATAATCCAAAAAAAAATCCGGAAAAAAAAAATCCGAAAAAAAAAATCTGGAAAAAAAATCCAAAAAAAAAATCCGGAAAAATCCGGAGGAAAAATCCAGAAAAAAAAAATCCGGAAAAAAAATCCGGAAAAAAAATCCAGAAAAAAAATCCGGAAAAAAAAATCCGGAAAAAAAAACCGGAAAAAAAAAAATCCGGAAAAAAAAAATCCGGAAAAATCCGGAGGAAAAATCCAGAAAAAAAAAATCCGGAAAAAAAATCCGGAAAAAAAATCCAGAAAAAAAATCCGGAAAAAAAAATCCGGAAAAAAAAACCGGAAAAAAAACGGAAAAATCCGGGAAAAAAAATCCGAAAAAAAAATCCGGAAAAAAAATATAAAAAAAATGCGGAAAAATCCGGAAGAATCCGGAAAAAAAATCCGGAAAAAAATCAAAAAAAAAATCCGTAAAAATCCGGAAAAAAAATCCGGAAAAATCCGGAAAAAAAATCCGGAAAAAAAAATCCGGAAAAATCCGGAAAAAAAATCCGGAAAAAAAAATCCGGAAAAAAAATTTGGAAAAAAATCCAAAAAAAAATCCGTAAAAATCCGGAAAAAAAATCCGGAAAAATCCGGAAAAAAAATCCGGAAAAAAAAATCCGGAAAAAAAATTTGGAAAAAAAAATTCGAAAAAGAAAATCCGGAAAAATCCGGAAAAAAAATCCGGAAAAAAAATCCAGAAAAAAAATCCGGAAAAAAAAATCCGGAAAAAAAAATCCAGAAAAAAAAATCCGGAAAAAAAATCCGAAAAAAAAAATCCGGAAAAATCCGGAAAAAAAAAATGCGGAAAAATCCGGAAAAAAAATTCGGAAAAAAAAAATTCGAAAAAGAAAATCCGGAAAAATCCTGAAAAAAAATTCGAAAAAATCCTGAAAAAAAATCAGAAAAAAAAAATCCGGAAAAATCCGGGAAAAAAAAATCCGGAAAAATCAGAAAAAAAAAATCCGGAAAAAAAATCCCCCAAAAAAAATCCGGAAAAAAAAATCCGGAAAAAAAATCCGGAAAAAACAATCCGGAAAAAAAAATCAGAAAAAAAAAATATGGCAAAAAAAATCCGGAAAAAAAATCCAGAAAAAAAACATACGGAAAAAAAATCCAGAAAAAAAATCCGGAAAAAAAAATCCGGAAAAATCCGGAAAAAAAATCCGGAAAAAAAAATCCGAAAAAAAAATCCGGAAAAATCCGGAAAAAAAATCCAGAAAAATCCAAAAAAAAAACCGGAAACAAAAATCCGGAAAAAAAAAACGGAAAAAAAAATCCGGAAAAAAAAATCCGGAAAAAAAAAATCAGAAAAAAAAAAATCCGGAAAAAAAATCAAAAAAAAAAAATCCGGAAAAATCCGGAAAAAAATCCGGAAAAAAAAGAGGAAAAAAAATGGCAAAAAATCCGGAAAAAAAAATCCGGAAAAAAAATCCGGAAAAAAAAATCCGGAAAAAAAAATCAGAAAAAAAAAACGGAAAAAAAAATCCGGAAAAAAAATCCAAAAAAAAAAATCCGGAAAAATCCGGAAAAAAATCCGGAAAAAAAAGAGGAAAAAAAATGGCGAAAAATCCGGAAAAAAAAATCCGGAAAAAAAATCCAGAAAAAAAAATCCGGAAAAAAAAATCAGAAAAAAAAAACGGAAAAAAAAATCCGGAAAAAAAATCCGAAAAAAAAAAATCCGGAAAAAAAAAATCCGGAAAAATCCGGAAAAAAAATTCGGAAAAAAAAATACGAAAAAATCAGGAAAAAAAAATCCGGAAAAATCCTGAAAAAAAATCCGAAAAAATCCTGAAAAAAAATCCAAAAAAAAAAAATCCGGAAAAAAAATCCGGAAAAAAATCCGGAAAAAAAACAGGAAAAAAAATGCGGAAAAATCCGGAAAAAAAAAATGCGGAAAAATCCGGAAAAAAAATCCGGAAAAAAAAATCCGGAAAAAAAAATCCGAAAAAAAAAACCAGAAAAAAAAATCCGGAAAAAAAATCCAGAAAAAACTATCCGGAAAAATCCAGAAAAAATAATCTGGAAAAATCCAAAAAAAAAATCCGGAAAAAAAAATTCGAAAAAGAAAATCCGAAAAAATCCGAAAAAAAAACCAGAAAAAAAAATCCAGAAAAAAAATCCAGAAAAAACAATCCGGAAAAATCCAGAAAAAATAATCTGGAAAAATCCAAAAAAAAATCCGGAAAAAAAAAATCCGAAAAAAAAAATCCGGAAAAAAAAATCCAAAAAAAAAATCCGGAAAAATCCGGAGGAAAAATCAAGAAAAAAAAAATCCGGAAAAAAAATCCGGAAAAAAAATCCAGAAAAAAAATCCGGAAAAAAAAATCCGGAAAAAAAATCAAAAAAAAAAATCCGGAAAAATCCGGAGGAAAAATCCAGAAAAAAAAAATCCGGAAAAAAAATCCGGAAAAAAAATCCAGAAAAAAAATCCAGAAAAAAAAATCCGGAAAAAAAAACCGGAAAAAAAAAATCCAGAAAAAAAAATCCGGAAAAAAAAACCGGAAAAAAAAAATCCGGAAAAAAAATCCGGAAAAAAAAACCGGAAAAAAACCGGAAAAATCCGGAAAAAAAAATCCGAAAAAAAAATCCGGAAAAAAAATATAAAAAAAATGCGGAAAAATCCGGAAAAATCCGGAAAAAAATCCAAAAAAAAATCCGTAAAAATCCGGAAAAAAAATCCGGAAAAATCCGGAAAAAAAATCCGGAAAAAAAAATCCGGAAAAATCCGGAAAAAAAATCCGGAAAAAAAAATCCGGAAAAAAAATTTGGAAAAAAATCCAAAAAAAAATCCGTAAAAATCCGGAAAAAAAATCCGGAAAAATCCGGAAAAAAAATCCGGAAAAAAAAATCCGGAAAAAAAATTTGGAAAAAAAAATTCGAAAAAGAAAATCCGGAAAAATCCGGAAAAAAAATCCGGAAAAAAAATCCAGAAAAAAAATCCGGAAAAAAAAATCCGGAAAAAAAAATCCAGAAAAAAAAATCCGGAAAAAAAATCCGAAAAAAAAAATCCGGAAAAATCCGGAAAAAAAAATGCGGAAAAATCCGGAAAAAAAATTCGGAAAAATCAGGAAAAAAAATTCGGAAAAATCCAGAAAAAAAATCCGGAAAAAAAATCCGGAAAAAAAATCCAGAAAAAAACATACGGAAAAAAAATCCAGAAAAAAAATCCGGAAAAAAAAATCCGGAAAAATCCGGAAAAAAAATCCGGAAAAAAAAATCCGAAAAAAAAATCCGGAAAAAAAATCAAAAAAAAAAATGCGGAAAAATCCGGAAAAAAATCCAAAAAAAAAATCCGGAAAAAAAATCCGGAAAAATCCGGAAAAAAAATCCGAAAAAAAAAATCCGGAAAAATCCGGAAAAAAAAAATGCGGAAAAATCCGGAAAAAAAATTCGAAAAAATCCTGAAAAAAAATCAGAAAAAAAAAATCCGGAAAAATCCGGGAAAAAAAATCCGGAAAAATCCGAAAAAAAAAATCCGGAAAAAAAATCCCCCAAAAAAAATCCGGAAAAAAAAATCCGGAAAAAAAATCCGGAAAAAACAATCCGGAAAAAAAAATCAGAAAAAAAAAATATGGCAAAAAAAATCCGGAAAAAAAATCCGGAAAAAAAATCCGGAAAAATCCGGAAAAAAAATCCGGAAAAAAAAATCCGAAAAAAAAATCCGGAAAAAAAATAAAAAAAAAAAATGCGGAAAAATCCAGAAAAAAAAATCCGGAAAAATCCGGAAAAAAATCCAGAAAAAAAATCCGGAAAAAAAAACCGGAAAAAAAATCCAAAAAAAAAATCCGGAAAAATCCGGAAAAAAATCCAGAAAAAAAAAACAGGAAAAAAAAATGGGGAAAAATCCGGGAAAAAAAATCCAAAAAAAAAATCCGGAAAAATCCGGAAAAAAAATCCAGAAAAATCAGGAAAAAAAATCCGCAAAAAAAATCCGGAAAAATCCGGAAAAAAAAAACCGGAAAAATCCGGAAAAAAAAACTGGAAAAAAAAATCTTGAAAAATCCGGAAAAAAAAAATCCGGAAAAATCCGGAAAAAAAATTCGGAAAAAAAAATACGAAAAAATCCGGAAAAAAAAACGGAAGAAAATCCGGAAAAAAAAACAGGAATGAAAAATCCGGAAAAAAAATGCGGAAAAATCCAGAAAAAAAATTTGAAAAAAAAAATCCGAAAAAGAAAATCCGGAAAAATCCGGAAAAAAAATCCAGAAAAAAAATCCGGAAAAAAAATCCGGAAAAAAATCCCCCAAAAAAATCCGGAAAAATCCGGAAAAAAAATCCGGAAAAATCCGGAAAAAAAAATCCAAAAAAAAAAATCAGAAAAAAAATCCGAAAAAAAAATCCGGAAAAATCCGGAAAAAAAATATGGCAAAAAAAATCCGGAAAAAAAATCCAGAACAAAATCCGGAAAAAAAAATCCGGAAAAATCCGGAAAAAAAATCCGGAAAAAAAAATCCGGAAAAAAAAATTCGAAAAAGAAAATCCGAAAAAATCCGAAAAAAAAACCAGAAAAAAAAATCCAGAAAAAAAATCCAGAAAAAACAATCGGGAAAAATCCAGAAAAAATAATCTGGAAAAATCCCAAAAAAAAAATCCGGAAAAAAAAATCCAAAAAAAAAATCCGGAAAAAAAAATCCGGAAAAAAAAATCCAAAAAAAAAATCCGGAAAAATCCGGAGGAAAAATCAAGAAAAAAAAAATCCGGAAAAAAAATCCGGAAAAAAAATCCAGAAAAAAAATCCGGAAAAAAAAATCCGGAAAAAAAATCAAAAAAAAAAATCCGGAAAAATCCGGAGGAAAAATCCAGAAAAAAAAAATCCGGAAAAAAAATCCGGAAAAAAAATCCAGAAAAAAAATCCAGAAAAAAAAATCCGGAAAAAAAAACCGGAAAAAAAAAATCCAGAAAAAAAAATCCGGAAAAAAAAACCGGAAAAAAAAAATCCGGAAAAAAAATCCGGAAAAAAAAACCGGAAAAAAACCGGAAAAATCCGGAAAAAAAAATCCGAAAAAAAAATCCGGAAAAAAAATATAAAAAAAATGCGGAAAAATCCGGAAAAATCCGGAAAAAAATCCAAAAAAAAATCCGTAAAAATCCGGAAAAAAAATCCGGAAAAATCCGGAAAAAAAATCCGGAAAAAAAAATCCGGAAAAATCCGGAAAAAAAATCCGGAAAAAAAAATCCGGAAAAAAAATTTGGAAAAAAATCCAAAAAAAAATCCGTAAAAATCCGGAAAAAAAATCCGGAAAAATCCGGAAAAAAAATCCGGAAAAAAAAATCCGGAAAAAAAATTTGGAAAAAAAAATTCGAAAAAGAAAATCCGGAAAAATCCGGAAAAAAAATCCGGAAAAAAAATCCAGAAAAAAAATCCGGAAAAAAAAATCCGGAAAAAAAAATCCAGAAAAAAAAATCCGGAAAAAAAATCCGAAAAAAAAAATCCGGAAAAATCCGGAAAAAAAAATGCGGAAAAATCCGGAAAAAAAATTCGGAAAAATCAGGAAAAAAAATTCGGAAAAATCCAGAAAAAAAATCCGGAAAAAAAATCCGGAAAAAAAATCCAGAAAAAAACATACGGAAAAAAAATCCAGAAAAAAAATCCGGAAAAAAAAATCCGGAAAAATCCGGAAAAAAAATCCGGAAAAAAAAATCCGAAAAAAAAATCCGGAAAAAAAATCAAAAAAAAAAATGCGGAAAAATCCGGAAAAAAATCCAAAAAAAAAATCCGGAAAAAAAATCCGGAAAAATCCGGAAAAAAAATCCGAAAAAAAAAATCCGGAAAAATCCGGAAAAAAAAAATGCGGAAAAATCCGGAAAAAAAATTCGAAAAAATCCTGAAAAAAAATCAGAAAAAAAAAATCCGGAAAAATCCGGGAAAAAAAATCCGGAAAAATCCGAAAAAAAAAATCCGGAAAAAAAATCCCCCAAAAAAAATCCGGAAAAAAAAATCCGGAAAAAAAATCCGGAAAAAACAATCCGGAAAAAAAAATCAGAAAAAAAAAATATGGCAAAAAAAATCCGGAAAAAAAATCCGGAAAAAAAATCCGGAAAAATCCGGAAAAAAAATCCGGAAAAAAAAATCCGAAAAAAAAATCCGGAAAAAAAATAAAAAAAAAAAATGCGGAAAAATCCAGAAAAAAAAATCCGGAAAAATCCGGAAAAAAATCCAGAAAAAAAATCCGGAAAAAAAAACCGGAAAAAAAATCCAAAAAAAAAATCCGGAAAAATCCGGAAAAAAATCCAGAAAAAAAAAACAGGAAAAAAAAATGGGGAAAAATCCGGGAAAAAAAATCCAAAAAAAAAATCCGGAAAAATCCGGAAAAAAAATCCAGAAAAATCAGGAAAAAAAATCCGCAAAAAAAATCCGGAAAAATCCGGAAAAAAAAAACCGGAAAAATCCGGAAAAAAAAACTGGAAAAAAAAATCTTGAAAAATCCGGAAAAAAAAAATCCGGAAAAATCCGGAAAAAAAATTCGGAAAAAAAAATACGAAAAAATCCGGAAAAAAAAACGGAAGAAAATCCGGAAAAAAAAACAGGAATGAAAAATCCGGAAAAAAAATGCGGAAAAATCCAGAAAAAAAATTTGAAAAAAAAAATCCGAAAAAGAAAATCCGGAAAAATCCGGAAAAAAAATCCAGAAAAAAAATCCGGAAAAAAAATCCGGAAAAAAATCCCCCAAAAAAATCCGGAAAAATCCGGAAAAAAAATCCGGAAAAATCCGGAAAAAAAAATACCAAAAAAAAAATCAGAAAAAAAATCCGAAAAAAAAATCCGGAAAAATCCGGAAAAAAAAAATATGGCAAAAAAAATCTGGAAAAAAAATCCAGAACAAAATCCGGAAAAATCCGGAAAAAAAATCCGGAAAAAAAAATCCGGAAAAAAAAATCTGAAAAAAAAAACCAGAAAAAAAAATCCGGAAAAAAAATCCAGAAAAAACTATCCGGAAAAATCCAGAAAAAATAATCTGGAAAAATCCAAAAAAAAATCCGGAAAAAAAAATTCGAAAAAGAAAATCCGAAAAAATCCGAAAAAAAAACCAGAAAAAAAAATCCAGAAAAAAAATCCAGAAAAAACAATCCGGAAAAATCCAGAAAAAATAATCTGGAAAAATTCGAAAAAAAAAAATCCGGAAAAAAAAAATCCGAAAAAAAAAATCCGGAAAAAAATCCAAAAAAAAAAATCCGGAAAAATCTGGAAAAAAAATCCGGAAAGAAAATCCGGAAAAAAAATCCGGAAAAAAAATCCGGAAAAAAAAATCCGGAAAAAAAAAACTGGAAAAAAAAATCCAGAAAAATCCGGAAAAAAAAATCCGAAAAAAAAAATCCGGAAAAAAAATCCAAAAAAAAAATCCGGAAAAATCCGGAAAAAAAATCCGGAAAAAAAATCCGAAAAAAAAAATCCGGAAAAATCCGGAAAAAAAAAATGCGGAAAAATCCGGAAAAAAAATTCGGAAAAAAAAAATTCGAAAAAGAAAATCCGGAAAAATCCTGAAAAAAAATTCGAAAAAATCCTGAAAAAAAATCAGAAAAAAAAAATCCGGAAAAAAAATCCCCCAAAAAAAATCCGGAAAAAAAATCCGGAAAAAACAATCCGGAAAAATCCGGAAAAAAAATCCGGAAAAAGAAATCCGAAAAAAAAATCCGGAAAAAAAATCAAAAAAAAAATGCGGAAAAATCCAGAAAAAAAAATCCGGAAAAATCCGGAAAAAAATCCAGAAAAAAAATCCGGAAAAAAAATCCGGAAAAAAAATCCAAAAAAAAAATCCGGAAAAATCCGGAAAAAAATCCAGAAAAAAAAAACAGGAAAAAAAAATGGGGAAAAATCCGGGAAAAAAAATCCAAAAAAAAAATCCGGAAAAATCCGGAAAAAAAATCCAGAAAAATCAGGAAAAAAAATCCGCAAAAAAAATCCGGAAAAATCCGGAAAAAAAATCCAGAAAAAAAACAAACGGAAAAAAAATCCAGAAAAAAAATCCGGAAAAAAAAATCCGGAAAAATCCGGAAAAAAAATCCGGAAAAAGAAATCCGAAAAAAAAATCCGGAAAAAAAATAAAAAAAAAAATGCGGAAAAATCCAGAAAAAAAAATCCGGAAAAATCCGGAAAAAAATCCAGAAAAAAAATCCGGAAAAAAAATCCGGAAAAAAAATCCAAAAAAAAAATCCGGAAAAATCCGGAAAAAAATCCAGAAAAAAAAAACAGGAAAAAAAAATGGGGAAAAATCCGGGAAAAAAAATCCAAAAAAAAAATCCGGAAAAATCCGGAAAAAAAATCCAGAAAAATCAGGAAAAAAAATCCGCAAAAAAAATCCGGAAAAATCCGGAAAAAAAAAACCGGAAAAATCCGGAAAAAAAAACTGGGAAAAAAAATCTTGAAAAATCCGGAAAAAAAAAATCCGGAAAAATCCGGAAAAAAAATTCGGAAAAAAAAATACGATAAAATCCGGAAAAAAAAACGGAAGAAAATCCGGAAAAAAAAACAGGAATGAAAAATCCGGAAAAAAAATGCGGAAAAATCCAGAAAAAAAATTTGAAAAAAAAAATCCGAAAAAGAAAATCCGGAAAAATCCGGAAAAAAAATCCAGAAAAAAAATCCGGAAAAAAAATCCGGAAAAAAATCCCCCAAAAAAATCCGGAAAAATCCGGAAAAAAAATCCGGAAAAATCCGGAAAAAAAAATCCCCAAAAAAAAATCAGAAAAAAAATCCGAAAAAAAATCCGGAAAAATCCGGAAAAAAAAATATGGCAAAAAAAATCTGGAAAAAAAATCCAGAACAAAATCCGGAAAAAAAAATCCGGAAAAATCCAGAAAAAAAATCCGGAAAAAAAAATCCGGAAAAAAAAATCCGAAAAAAAAAACCAGAAAAAAAAATCCGGAAAAAAAATCCAGAAAAAACTATCCGGAAAAATCCAGAAAAAATAATCTGGAAAAATCCAAAAAAAAAATCCGGAAAAAAAAATTCGAAAAAGAAAATCCGAAAAAATCCGAAAAAAAAACCAGAAAAAAAAATCCAGAAAAAAAATCCAGAAAAAACAATCCGGAAAAATCCAGAAAAAATAATCTGGAAAAATCCCAAAAAAAAAAATCCGGAAAAAAAAAATCCGAAAACAAAAATCCGGAAAAAAATCCAAAAAAAAAAATCCGGAAAAATAAATCCGGAAAAAAAATCCAGAAAAAAAATCCGGAAAAAAAATCCGAAAAAAAAAATCCGGAAAAATCCGGAAAAAAAAAATGCGGAAAAATCCGGAAAAAAAATTCGGAAAAAAAAAATTCGAAAAAGAAAATCCGGAAAAATCCTGAAAAAAAATTCGAAAAAATCCTGAAAAAAAATCAGAAAAAAAAAATCCGGAAAAATCCGGGAAAAAAAAATCCGGAAAAATCCGAAAAAAAAAATCCGGAAAAAAAATCCCCCCAAAAAAATCCGGAAAAAAAAATCCGGAAAAAAAATCCGGAAAAAACAATCCGGAAAAAAAAATCAGAAAAAAAAAATATGGCAAAAAAAATCCGGAAAAAAAATCCAGAAAAAAAACATACGGAAAAAAAATCCAGAAAAAATATCCGGAAAAAAAATCCGGAAAAATCCGGAAAAAAAATCCGGAAAAAGAAATCCGAAAAAAAAATCCGGAAAAAAAATCAAAAAAAAAAATGCGGAAAAATCCAGAAAAAAAAATCCGGAAAAATCCGGAAAAAAATCCAGAAAAAAAATCCGGAAAAAAAATCCGGAAAAAAAATCCAAAAAAAAAATCCGGAAAAATCCGGAAAAAAATCCAGAAAAAAAAAACAGGAAAAAAAAATGGGGAAAAATCCGGGAAAAAAAATCCAAAAAAAAAATCCGGAAAAATCCGGAAAAAAAATCCAGAAAAATCAGGAAAAAAAATCCGCAAAAAAAATCCGGAAAAATCCGAAAAAAAAAAACCGGAAAAATCCGGAAAAAAAAACTGGAAAAAAAATCTTGAAAAATCCGAAAAAAAAAAATCCGGAAAAATCCGGAAAAAAAATTCGGAAAAAAAAATACGAAAAAATCCGGAAAAAAAAAATCCGGAAAAATCCTGAACAAAAATCCGAAAAAATCCTGGAAAAAAAAAAAAAAAAAAAAAATCCGGAAAAATCCGGAAAAAAAACCGGAAGAAAATCCGGAAAAAAAACAGGAATAAAAAATGCGGAAAAATCCGGAAAAAAAATGCGGAAAAATCCAGAAAAAAAATTTGAAAAAAAAAATCCGAAAAAGAAAATCCGGAAAAATCCGGAAAAAAAATCCAGAAAAAAAATCCGGAAAAAAAATCCGGAAAAAAATCCCCCCAAAAAATCCGGAAAAATCCGGAAAAAAAATCCGGAAAAATCCGGAAAAAAAAATCCAAAAAAAAAAATCAGAAAAAAAATCCGAAAAAAAAATCCGGAAAAATCCGGAAAAAAAATATGGCAAAAAAAATCCGGAAAAAAAATCCAGAACAAAATCCGGAAAAAAAAATCCGGAAAAATCCGGAAAAAAAATCCGGAAAAAAAAATCCGGAAAAAAAAATTCGAAAAAGAAAATCCGAAAAAATCCGAAAAAAAAACCAGAAAAAAAAATCCAGAAAAAAAATCCAGAAAAAACAATCGGGAAAAATCCAGAAAAAATAATCTGGAAAAATCCCAAAAAAAAAAATCCGGAAAAAAAAAATCCGAAAAAAAAAATCCGGAAAAAAATCCAAAAAAAAAAATCCGGAAAAAAAATCCGGAAAGAAAATCCGGAAAAAAAATCCGGAAAAAAAATCCAGAAAAAAAATCCGGAAAAAAAAATCCGGAATAAAAAATCCGGAAAAAAAAAACTGGAAAAAAAAATCCAGAAAAATCCGGAAAAAAAAATCAGAAAAAAAAAATCCGGAAAAAAAATCCAAAAAAAAAATCCGGAAAAATCCGGAAAAAAAATCCGGAAAAATCCGGAAAAAAAATCCGAAAAAAAAAATCCGGAAAAATCCAAAAAAAAAAAATGCGGAAAAATCCGGAAAAAAAATTCGGAAAAAAAAAATTCGAAAAAGAAAATCCGGAAAAATCCTGAAAAAAAATTCGAAAAAATCCTGAAAAAAAATCAGAAAAAAAAAATCCGGAAAAATCCGGGAAAAAAAAATCCGGAAAAATCCGAAAAAAAAAATCCGGAAAAAAAATCCCCCAAAAAAAATCCGGAAAAAAAAATCCGGAAAAAAAATCCGGAAAAAAAAATCAGAAAAAAAAAATATGGCAAAAAAAATCCGGAAAAAAAATCCAGAAAAAAAACATACGGAAAAAAAATCCAGAAAAAAAATCCGGAAAAATCCGGAAAAAAAATCCGGAAAAAAAAATCCGAAAAAAAAATCCGGAAAAAAAATCAAAAAAAAAAATGCGGAAAAATCCAGAAAAAAAATCCGGAAAAAAAATCCGGAAAAAAAATCCGGAAAAATCCGGAAAAAAAAAATGCGGAAAAATCCGGAAAAAAAATTCGGAACAAAAAAAATTCGAAAGAGAAAATCCGGAAAAATCCGGAAAAAAAATCCGGAAAAATAAATACGGAAAAAACAATCCGGAAAAATCCAGAAAAAATTATCTGGAAAAATCCCAAAAAAAAAATCCGGAAAAAAAAAATCCGAAAAAAAAAATCCGGAAAAAAAAATCCGGAAAAAAAATCCAAAAAAAAAAATCCGGAAAAATCCGGAAAAAAAAGAGGAAAAAAAATGGCGAAAAATCCGGAAAAAAAAATCCGGAAAAAAAATCCGGAAAAAAAAATCCGGAAAAAAAAATCCGAAAAAAAAAACGGAAAAAAAAATCCGGAAAAAAAATCCGAAAAAAAAAAATCCGGAAAAATCCGGAAAAAAAAAATCCGGAAAAATCCGGAAAAAAAATTCGGAAAAAAAAATACGAAAAAATCAGGAAAAAATAAATCAGAAAAAAAAAACGGAAAAAAAAATCCGGAAAAAAAATCCGAAAAAAAAAAATCCGGAAAAATCCGGAAAAAAAAAACCGGAAAAATCCGGAAAAAAAAACTGGAAAAAAAAATCTTGAAAAATCCGGAAAAAAAAAATCCGGAAAAATCCTGAACAAAAATCCGAAAAAATCCTGGAAAAAAATAAAAAAAAAAAAATCCGGAAAAATCCGGAAAAAAAACCGGAAGAAAATCCGGAAAAAAAAACAGGAATAAAAAATGCGGAAAAATCCGGAAAAAAAATGCGGAAAAATCCAGAAAAAAAATTCGGAAAAAAAAATCCGAAAAAGAAAATCCGGAAAAATCCGGAAAAAAAATCCAGAAAAAAAATCCGGAAAAAAAATCCGGAAAAAAAATCCGGAAAAATCCGGAAAAAAAAAATGCGGAAAAATCCGGAAAAAAAATTCGGAAAAAAAAAATTTCGAAAGAGAAAATCCGGAAAAATCCGGAAAAAAAATCCGGAAAAATAAATACGGAAAAATCCGGAAAAAAATCCGGAAAAAAAAAATCCGGAAAAAAAAAACCGGAAAAAAAAATCCGGAAAAAAAAAACGGAAAAAAAAATCCGGAAAAAAAAATACGAAAAAATCAGGAAAAAAAAAATCCGGAAAAATCCTGAAAAAAAATCCGAAAAAATCCGGAAAAAAAATCCGGAAAAATCCGGAAAAAAAATCCGGAAAAAAATCCAAAAAAAAATCCGTAAAAATCCGGAAAAAAAATCCGGAAAAATCCGGAAAAAAAATCCGGAAAAAAAAATCCGGAAAAATCCGGAAAAAAAATCCGGAAAAAAAAATCCGGAAAAAAAATTTGGAAAAAAATCCAAAAAAAAATCCGTAAAAATCCGGAAAAAAAATCCGGAAAAATCCGGAAAAAAAATCCGGAAAAAAAAATCCGGAAAAAAAATTTGGAAAAAAAAATTCGAAAAAGAAAATCCGGAAAAATCCGGAAAAAAAATCCGGAAAAAAAATCCAGAAAAAAAATCCGGAAAAAAAAATCCGGAAAAAAAAATCCAGAAAAAAAAATCCGGAAAAAAAATCCGAAAAAAAAAATCCGGAAAAATCCGGAAAAAAAAAATGCGGAAAAATCCGGAAAAAAAATTCGGAAAAAAAAAATTCGAAAAAGAAAATCCGGAAAAATCCTGAAAAAAAATTCGAAAAAATCCTGAAAAAAAATCAGAAAAAAAAAATCCGGAAAAATCCGGGAAAAAAAAATCCGGAAAAATCAGAAAAAAAAAATCCCCCAAAAAAAATCCGGAAAAAAAAATCCGGAAAAAAAATCCGGAAAAAACAATCTGGAAAAAAAAATCAGAAAAAAAAAATATGGCAAAAAAAATCCGGAAAAAAAATCCAGAAAAAAAACATACGGAAAAAAAATCCAGAAAAAAAATCCGGAAAAAAAAATCCGGAAAAATCCGGAAAAAAAATCCGGAAAAAAAAATCCGAAAAAAAAATCCGGAAAAATCCGGAAAAAAAATCCAGAAAAATCCAAAAAAAAAACCGGAAACAAAAATCCGGAAAAAAAAAACGGAAAAAAAAATCCGGAAAAAAAAATCAGAAAAAAAAAAATCCGGAAAAAAAATCAAAAAAAAAAAATCCGGAAAAATCCGGAAAAAAATCCGGAAAAAAAAGAGGAAAAAAATGGCAAAAAATCCGGAAAAAAAAATCCGGAAAAAAAATCCGGAAAAAAAAATCCGGAAAAAAAAATCAGAAAAAAAAACGGAAAAAAAAATCCGGAAAAAAAATCCGAAAAAAAAAATCCGGAAAAATCCGGAAAAATCCGGAAAAAAAATTCGGAAAAAAAAATCCGAAAAAAAATCCGGAAAAAAAAATCCAGAAAAAAAATCCGGAAAAAAAAATCCGGAAAAAAAAATCAGAAAAAAAAAACGGAAAAAAAAATCCGGAAAAAAATCCGAAAAAAAAAATACGAAAAAATCAGGAAAAAAAAATCAAAAAAAAAAATCCGGAAAAATCCGGAAAAAAAATTCGGAAAAAAAAATACGAAAAAATCAGGAAAAAAAAATCCGGAAAAATCCTGAAAAAACATCCGAAAAAATCCTGAAAAAAAATCCAAAAAAAAAAAATCCGGAAAAAAAATCCGGAAAAAAATCCGGAAAAAAAAACAGGAAAAAAAATGCGGAAAAATCCGGAAAAAAAAAATGCGGAAAAATCCGGAAAAAAAATCCGGAAAAAAAAATCCGGAAAAAAAAATCCGAAAAAAAAAACCAGAAAAAAAAATCCGGAAAAAAAATCCAGAAAAAACTATCCGGAAAAATCCAGAAAAAATAATCTGGAAAAATCCAAAAAAAAAATCCGGAAAAAAAAATCCGAAAAAGAAAATCCGAAAAAATCCGAAAAAAAAACCAGAAAAAAAAATCCAGAAAAAAAAATCCGGAAAAAAAATCCGAAAAAAAAAATCCGGAAAAATCCGGAAAAAAAAAATGCGGAAAAATCCGGAAAAAAAATTCGGAAAAAAAAAATTCGAAAAAGAAAATCCGGAAAAATCCTGAAAAAAAATTCGAAAAAATCCTGAAAAAAAATCAGAAAAAAAAAATCCGGAAAAATCCGGGAAAAAAAAATCCGGAAAAATCAGAAAAAAAAAATCCCCCAAAAAAAATCCGGAAAAAAAAATCCGGAAAAAAAATCCGGAAAAAACAATCCGGAAAAAAAAATCAGAAAAAAAAAATATGGCAAAAAAAATCCGGAAAAAAAATCCAGAAAAAAAACATACGGAAAAAAAATCCAGAAAAAAAATCCGGAAAAAAAAATCCGGAAAAATCCGGAAAAAAAATCCGGAAAAAAAAATCCGAAAAAAAAATCCGGAAAAATCCGGAAAAAAAATCCAGAAAAATCCAAAAAAAAAACCGGAAACAAAAATCCGGAAAAAAAAAACGGAAAAAAAAATCCGGAAAAAAAAATCAGAAAAAAAAAATCCGGAAAAAAAATCAAAAAAAAAAAATCCGGAAAAATCCGGAAAAAAATCCGGAAAAAAAAGAGGAAAAAAAATGGCAAAAAATCCGGAAAAAAAAATCCGGAAAAAAAATCCGGAAAAAAAAATCCGGAAAAAAAAATCAGAAAAAAAAACGGAAAAAAAAATCCGGAAAAAAAATCCGAAAAAAAAAATCCGGAAAAATCCGGAAAAAAAAAATCCGGAAAAATCCGGAAAAAAAATTCGGAAAAAAAAATCCGAAAAAAAATCCGGAAAAAAAAATCCAGAAAAAAAATCCGGAAAAAAAAATCCGGAAAAAAAAATCTGAAAAAAAAAACGGAAAAAAAAATCCGGAAAAAAATCAGAAAAAAAAAATACGAAAAAATCAGGAAAAAAAAATCAAAAAAAAAAATCCGGAAAAATCCGGAAAAAAAATTCGGAAAAAAAAATACGAAAAAATCAGGAAAAAAAAATCCGGAAAAATCCTGAAAAAACATCCGAAAAAATCCTGAAAAAAAATCCAAAAAAAAAAATCCGGAAAAAAAATCCGGAAAAAAATCCGGAAAAAAAAACAGGAAAAAAAATGCGGAAAAATCCGGAAAAAAAAAATGCGGAAAAATCCGGAAAAAAAATCCGGAAAAAAAAATCCGAAAAAAAAAACCAGAAAAAAAAATCCGGAAAAAAAATCCAGAAAAAACTATCCGGAAAAATCCAGAAAAAATAATCTGGAAAAATCCAAAAAAAAAATCCGGAAAAAAAAATTCGAAAAAGAAAATCCGAAAAAATCCGAAAAAAAAACCAGAAAAAAAAATCCAGAAAAAAAATCCAGAAAAAACAATCCGGAAAAATCCAGAAAAAATAATCTGGAAAAATCCAAAAAAAAAAAAATCCGGAAAAAAAAAATCCAAAAAAAAAAATCCGGAAAAAAAATCCAAAAAAAAATCCGGAAAAATCCGGAAAAAAAAATCCGAAAAAAAAATCCGGAAAAAAAATATAAAAAAAATCCGGAAAAATCCGGAAAAAAAAAATGCGGAAAAATCCGGAAAAAAAATTCGGAAAAAATAAATTCAAAAAAAAAATCCGGAAAAATCCGGAGGAAAAATCAAGAAAAAAAAAATCCGGAAAAAAAATCCGGAAAAAAAATCCAGAAAAAAAATCCGGAAAAAAAAATCCGGAAAAAAAAATCCGGAAAAATCCGGAAAAAAAATCCGGAAAAAAAAATCCGAAAAAAAAATCCGGAAAAATCCGGAAAAAAAATCCAGAAAAATCCAAAAAAAAAACCGGAAACAAAAATCCGGAAAAAAAAAACGGAAAAAAAAATCCGGAAAAAAAAATCCGGAAAAAAAAATCCGGAAAAATAAAACCGGAAAAAAAAAATCAGAAAAAAAAAAATCCGGAAAAAAAATCAAAAAAAAAAAATCCGGAAAAATCCGGAAAAAAATCCGGAAAAAAAAGAGGAAAAAAAATGGCAAAAAATCCGGAAAAAAAAATCCGGAAAAAAAATCCGGAAAAAAAAATCCGGAAAAAAAAATCAGAAAAAAAAACGGAAAAAAAAATCCGGAAAAAAAATCCGAAAAAAAAAATCCGGAAAAATCCGGAAAAAAAAAATCCGGAAAAATCCGGAAAAAAAATTCGGAAAAAAAAATCCGAAAAAAAATCCGGAAAAAAAAATCCAGAAAAAAAATCCGGAAAAAAAAATCCGGAAAAAAAAAATCAGAAAAAAAAAACGGAAAAAAAAATCCGGAAAAAAATCCGAAAAAAAAAATACGAAAAAATCAGGAAAAAAAAATCAAAAAAAAAAATCCGGAAAAATCCGGAAAAAAAATTCGGAAAAAAAAATACGAAAAAATCAGGAAAAAAAAATCCGGAAAAATCCTGAAAAAACATCCGAAAAAATCCTGAAAAAAAATCCAAAAAAAAAAAATCCGGAAAAAAAATGCGGAAAAAAATCCGGAAAAAAAAACAGGAAAATAAATGCGGAAAAATCCGGAAAAAAAAAATGCGGAAAAATCCGGAAAAAAAATCCGGAAAAAAAAATCCGGAAAAAAAAATCCGAAAAAAAAAACCAGAAAAAAAAATCCGGAAAAAAAATCCAGAAAAAACTATCCGGAAAAATCCAGAAAAAATAATCTGGAAAAATCCAAAAAAAAAATCCGGAAAAAAAAATTCGAAAAAGAAAATCCGAAAAAATCCGAAAAAAAAACCAGAAAAAAAAATCCAGAAAAAAATTCCAGAAAAAACAATCCGGAAAAAAAAAATCCGGAAAAAAAAAATCCAAAAAAAAAAATCCGGAAAAAAAATCCAAAAAAAAATCCGGAAAAATCCGGAAAAAAAAATCCGAAAAAAAAATCCGGAAAAAAAATATAAAAAAAATGCGGAAAAATCCGGAAAAAAAAATGCGGAAAAATCCGGAAAAAAAATTCGGAAAAAATAAATTCAAAAAAAAAATCCGGAAAAATCCGGAGGAAAAATCAAGAAAAAAAAAATCCGGAAAAAAAATCCGGAAAAAAAATCCAGAAAAAAAATCCGGAAAAAAAAATCCGGAAAAAAAAATCCGGAAAAAAAATCAAAAAAAAAAATCCGGAAAAATCCGGAGGAAAAATCCAGAAAAAAAAAATCCGGAAAAAAAATCCGGAAAAAAAATCCAGAAAAAAAATCCGGAAAAAAAAATCCGGAAAAAAAAACCGGAAAAAAAAAATCCGGAAAAAAAAATCCGGAAAAAAAAACCGGAAAAAAACCGGAAAAATCCGGAAAAAAAAATCCGAAAAAAAAATCCGGAAAAAAAAATAAAAAAAATGCGGAAAAATCCGGAAAAATCCGGAAAAAAATCCAGAAAAAAAATCCGAAAAAAAAATCCGGAAAAAAAATATAAAAAAAATGCGGAAAAATCCGGAAAAATCCGGAAAAAAATCCAGAAAAAAAATCCGGAAAAAAAATCCGGAAAAAAAATCCAAAAAAAAATCCGTAAAAATCCGGAAAAAAAATCCGGAAAAATCCGGAAAAAAAATCCGGAAAAAAAAATCCGGAAAAATCCGGAAAAAAAATCCGGAAAAAAAAATCCGGAAAAAAAATTTGGAAAAAAATCCAAAAAAAAATCCGTAAAAATCCGGAAAAAAAATCCGGAAAAATCCGGAAAAAAAATCCGGAAAAAAAAATCCGGAAAAAAAATTTGGAACAAAAAATTCGAAAAAGAAAATCCGGAAAAATCCGGAAAAAAAATCCGGAAAAAAAATCCAGAAAAAAAATCCGGAAAAAAAAATCCGTAAAAAAAAATCAGAAAAAAAAATCCGGAAAAAAAATCCGAAAAAAAAAATCCGGAAAAATCCGGAAAAAAAAAATGCGGAAAAATCCGGAAAAAAAATTCGGAAAAATCAGGAAAAAAAATTCGGAAAAATCCAGAAAAAAAATCCGGAAAAAAAATCCGGAAAAAAAATCCAGAAAAAAAACATACGGAAAAAAAATCCAGAAAAAAAATCCGGAAAAAAAAATCCGGAAAAATCCGGAAAAAAAATCCGGAAAAAAAAATCCGAAAAAAAAATCCGGAAAAAAAAATCAAAAAAAAAAATGCGGAAAAATCCGGAAAAAAATCCAAAAAAAAAATCCGGAAAAATCCGGAAAAAAAATCCGGAAAAATCCGGAAAAAAAATCCGAAAAAAAAAATCCGGAAAAATCCGGAAAAAAAAAATGCGGAAAAATCCGGAAAAAAAATTCGAAAAAATCCTGAAAAAAAATCAGAAAAAAAAAATCCGGAAAAATCCGGGAAAAAAAAATCCGGAAAAATCCGAAAAAAAAATCCGGAAAAAAAATCCCCCAAAAAAAATCCGGAAAAAAAAATCCGGAAAAAAAATCTGGAAAAAACAATCCGGAAAAAAAAATCCGGAAAAAAAATCAAAAAAAAAAATCCGGAAAAATCCGGAGGAAAAATCCAGAAAAAAAAAATCCGGAAAAAAAATCCGGAAAAAAAATCCAGAAAAAAAATCCGGAAAAAAAAATCCGGAAAAAAAAACCGGAAAAAAAAAATCCGGAAAAAAAAATCCGGAAAAAAAAACCGGAAAAAAACCGGAAAAATCCGGAAAAAAAAATCCGAAAAAAAAATCCGGAAAAAAAAATAAAAAAAATGCGGAAAAATCCGGAAAAATCCGGAAAAAAATCCAGAAAAAAAATCCGAAAAAAAAATCCGGAAAAAAAATATAAAAAAAATGCGGAAAAATCCGGAAAAATCCGGAAAAAAATCCAGAAAAAAAATCCGGAAAAAAAATCCGGAAAAAAAATCCAAAAAAAAATCCGTAAAAATCCGGAAAAAAAATCCGGAAAAATCCGGAAAAAAAATCCGGAAAAAAAAATCCGGAAAAATCCGGAAAAAAAATCCGGAAAAAAAAATCCGGAAAAAAAATTTGGAAAAAAATCCAAAAAAAAATCCGTAAAAATCCGGAAAAAAAATCCGGAAAAATCCGGAAAAAAAATCCGGAAAAAAAAATCCGGAAAAAAAATTTGGAACAAAAAATTCGAAAAAGAAAATCCGGAAAAATCCGGAAAAAAAATCCGGAAAAAAAATCCAGAAAAAAAATCCGGAAAAAAAAATCCGTAAAAAAAAATCAGAAAAAAAAATCCGGAAAAAAAATCCGAAAAAAAAAATCCGGAAAAATCCGGAAAAAAAAAATGCGGAAAAATCCGGAAAAAAAATTCGGAAAAATCAGGAAAAAAAATTCGGAAAAATCCAGAAAAAAAATCCGGAAAAAAAATCCGGAAAAAAAATCCAGAAAAAAAACATACGGAAAAAAAATCCAGAAAAAAAATCCGGAAAAAAAAATCCGGAAAAATCCGGAAAAAAAATCCGGAAAAAAAAATCCGAAAAAAAAATCCGGAAAAAAAAATCAAAAAAAAAAATGCGGAAAAATCCGGAAAAAAATCCAAAAAAAAAATCCGGAAAAATCCGGAAAAAAAATCCGGAAAAATCCGGAAAAAAAATCCGAAAAAAAAAATCCGGAAAAATCCGGAAAAAAAAAATGCGGAAAAATCCGGAAAAAAAATTCGAAAAAATCCTGAAAAAAAATCAGAAAAAAAAAATCCGGAAAAATCCGGGAAAAAAAAATCCGGAAAAATCCGAAAAAAAAATCCGGAAAAAAAATCCCCCAAAAAAAATCCGGAAAAAAAAATCCGGAAAAAAAATCTGGAAAAAACAATCCGGAAAAAAAAATCAGAAAAAAAAAATATGGCAAAAAAAATCCGGAAAAAAAATCCGGAAAAAAAAATCCGGAAAAATCCGGAAAAAAAATCCGGAAAAAAAAATCCGAAAAAAAAATCCGGAAAAAAAATCAAAAAAAAAAATGCGGAAAAATCCAGAAAAAAAAATCCGGATAAATCCGGAAAAAAATCCAGAAAAAAAATCCGGAAAAATCCAGAAAAAAAAAATGCGGAAAAATCCGGAAAAAAAATTCGGAAAAAAAAAATTCGAAAAAGAAAATCCGGAAAAATCCTGAAAAAAAATTCGAAAAAATCCTGAAAAAAAATCAGAAAAAAAAAATCCGGAAAAATCCGAAAAAAAAAATCCGAAAAAAAAATCAGAAAAAAAAAATATGGCAAAAAAAATCCGGAAAAAAAATCCGGAAAAAAAACATACGGAAAAAAAATCCAGAAAAAAAATCCGGAAAAAAAAATCCGGAAAAATCCGGAAAAAAAATCCGGAAAAAAAAATCCGAAAAAAAAATCCGGAAAAAAAATCAAAAAAAAAAATGCGGAAAAATCCAGAAAAAAAATCCGGAAAAATCCGGAAAAAAATCCAGAAAAAAAATCCGGAAAAAAAATCCGGAAAAAAAATCCAAAAAAAAAATCCGGAAAAATCCGGAAAAAAATCCAGAAAAAAAAACAGGAAAAAAAAATGGGGAAAAATCCGGGAAAAAAAATTCAAAAAAAAAATCCGGAAAAATCCGGAAAAAAAATCCAGAAAAATCAGGAAAAAAAATCCTGGAAAAAAAAACTGGAAAAAAAAATCTTGAAAAATCCGGAAAAAAAAAATCCGGAAAAATCCGGAAAAAAAATTTGGAAAAAAAAATACGAAAAAATCCGGAAAAAAAAAATCCGGAAAAATCCTGAACAAAAATCCGAAAAAATCCTGGAAAAAAATAAAATAAAAAAAAATCCGGAAAAATCCGGAAAAAAAACCGGAAGAAAATCCGGAAAAAAAAACAGGAATAAAAAATGCGGAAAAATCCGGAAAAAAAATGCGGAAAAATCCAGAAAAAAAATTTGAAAAAAAAAATCCGAAAAAGAAAATCCAGAAAAAAAATCCGGAAAAAAAATCCGGAAAAAAATCCCCCCAAAAAATCCGGAAAAATCCGGAAAAAAAATCCGGAAAAATCCGGAAAAAAAAATCCAAAAAAAAAAATCAGAAAAAAAATCCGAAAAAAAAATCCGGAAAAATCCGGAAAAAAAAATATGGCAAAAAAAATCCGGAAAAAAAATCCAGAACAAAATCCGGAAAAAAAAATCCGGAAAAATCCGGAAAAAAAATCCAGAAAAAAAAATACGGAAAAAAAAATCCGAAAAAAAAAACCAGAAAAAAAAATCCGGAAAAAAAATCCAGAAAAAACTATCCGGAAAAATCCAGAAAAAATAATCTGGAAAAATCCAAAAAAAAAATCCGGAAAAAAAAATTCGAAAAAGAAGATCCGAAAAAATCCGAAAAAAAAACCAGAAAAAAAAATCCAGAAAAAAAATCCAGAAAAAACAATCGGGAAAAATCCAGAAAAAATAATCTGGAAAAATCCCAAAAAAAAAAATCCGGAAAAAAAAAATCCGGAAAGAAAATCCGGAAAAAAAATCCGGAAAAAAAATCCAGAAAAAAAATCCGGAAAAAAAAATCCGGAATAAAAAATCCGGAAAAAAAAAACTGGAAAAAAAAATCCAGAAAAATCAGAAAAAAAAAATCCGGAAAAAAAATCCAAAAAAAAAATCCGGAAAAATCCGGAAAAAAAATCCGGAAAAATCCGGAAAAAAAATCCGAAAAAAAAAATCCGGAAAAATCCAGAAAAAAAAAATGCGGAAAAATCCGGAAAAAAAATTCGGAAAAAAAAAATTCGAAAAAGAAAATCCGGAAAAATCCTGAAAAAAAATCCGAAAAAATCCTGAAAAAAAATCAGAAAAAAAAAATCCGGAAAAATCCGGGAAAAAAAAATCCGGAAAAATCCGAAAAAAAAAATCCGGAAAAAAAATCCCCCAAAAAAAATCCGGAAAAAAAAATCCGGAAAAAAAATCCGGAAAAAAAAATCAGAAAAAAAAAATATGGCAAAAAAAATCCGGAAAAAAAATCCAGAAAAAAAATCCGGAAAAATCCGGAAAAAAAATCCGGAAAAAAAAATCCGAAAAAAAAATCCGGAAAAAAAATCAAAAAAAAAAATGCGGAAAAATCCAGAAAAAAAATCCGGAAAAAAAATCCGGAAAAAAAATCCGGAAAAATCCGGAAAAAAAAAATGCGGAAAAATCCGGAAAAAAAATTCGGAACAAAAAAAATTCGAAAGAGAAAATCCGGAAAAATCCGGAAAAAAAATCCGGAAAAATAAAAATACGGAAAAAACAATCCGGAAAAATCCAGAAAAAATTATCTGGAAAAATCCCAAAAAAAAAATCCGGAAAAAAAAATCCGGAAAAAGAATCCAAAAAAAAAAATCCGGAAAAATCCGGAAAAAAAAGAGGAAAAAAAATGGCGAAAAATCCGTAAAAAAAAATCTGGAAAAAAAATCCGGAAAAAAAAATCCGTAAAAAAAAATCCGAAAAAAAAAACGGAAAAAAAAATCCGGAAAAAAAATCCGAAAAAAAAAAATCCGAAAAAATCCGGAAAAAAAAAATCCGGAAAAATCCGGAAAAAAAATTCGGAAAAAAAAAATACGAAAAAATCAGGAAAAAATAAATCAGAAAAAAAAAACGGAAAAAAAAATCCGGAAAAAAAATCCGAAAAAAAAAAATCCGGAAAAATCCGGAAAAAAAAACCGGAAAAATCCGGAAAAAAAAACTGGAAAAAAAAATCTTGAAAAATCCGGAAAAAAAAAATCCGGAAAAATCCTGAACAAAAATCCGAAAAAATCCTGGAAAAAAATAAAAAAAAAAAAAATCCGGAAAAATCCGGAAAAAAAACCGGAAGAAAATCCGGAAAAAAAAACAGGAATAAAAAATGCGGAAAAATCCGGAAAAAAAATGCGGAAAAATCCAGAAAAAAAATTCGGAAAAAAAAAACCGGAAAAAAAAATCCGGAAAAAAAAAACGGAAAAAAAAATCCGGAAAAAAAAATACGAAAAAATCAGGAAAAAAAAAATCCGGAAAAATCCTGAAAAAAAATCCGAAAAAATCCTGAAAAAAAATCCAAAAAAAAAAAATCCGGAAAAAAAATCCGGAAAAAAATCCGGAAAAAAAAACAGGAAAAAAAATGCGGAAAAATCCGGAAAAAAAATCCGGAAAAAAAAATCCGGAAAAAAAAATCCGATAAAAAAAACCAGAAAAAAAAATCCGGAAAAAAAATCCGAAAAAAAAAATTCGGAAAAATCCAGAAAAAAAAAATGCGGAAAAATCCGGAAAAAAAATTCGGAAAAAAAAAATTCGAAAAAGAAAATCCGGAAAAATCCTGAAAAAAAATTCGAAAAAATCCTGAAAAAAAATCAGAAAAAAAAAATCCGGAAAAATCCGGGAAAAAAAAATCCGGAAAAAAAATCCCCCAAAAAAAATCCGGAAAAAAAATCCCCCAAAAAAAATCCGGAAAAAAAAATCCGGAAAAAAAATCCGGAAAAAAAAATCAGAAAAAAAAAATATGGCAAAAAAAATCCGGAAAAAAAATCCAGAAAAAAAACATACGGAAAAAAAATCCAGAAAAAAAATCCGGAAAAATCCGGAAAAAAAATCCGGAAAAAAAAATCCGAAAAAAAAATCCGGAAAAAAAATCAAAAAAAAAAATGCGGAAAAATCCAGAAAAAAAATCCGGAAAAAAAATTCGGAACAAAAAAAATTCGAAAGAGAAAATCCGGAAAAATCCGGAAAAAAAATCCGGAAAAATAAATACGGAAAAAACAATCCGGAAAAATCCAGAAAAAATTATCTGGAAAAATCCCAAAAAAAAAATCCGGAAAAAAAAAATCCGAAAAAAAAAATCCGGAAAAAAAAATCCGGAAAAAAAATCCAAAAAAAAAAATCCGGAAAAATCCGGAAAAAAAAGAGGAAAAAAAATGGCGAAAAATCCGGAAAAAAAAATCCGGAAAAAAAATCCGGAAAAAAAAATCCGGAAAAAAAAATCCGAAAAAAAAAACGGAAAAAAAAATCCGGAAAAAAAATCCGAAAAAAAAAAATCCGGAAAAATCCGGAAAAAAAAAATCCGGAAAAATCCGGAAAAAAAATTCGGAAAAAAAAATACGAAAAAATCAGGAAAAAATAAATCAGAAAAAAAAAACGGAAAAAAAAATCCGGAAAAAAAATCCGAAAAAAAAAAATCCGGAAAAATCCGGAAAAAAAAAACCGGAAAAATCCGGAAAAAAAAACTGGAAAAAAAAATCTTGAAAAATCCGGAAAAAAAAAATCCGGAAAAATCCTGAACAAAAATCCGAAAAAATCCTGGAAGAAAATAAAAAAAAAAAAAATCCGGAAAAATCCGGAAAAAAAACCGGAAGAAAATCCGGAAAAAAAACAGGAATAAAAAATGCGGAAAAATCCAGAAAAAAAATGCGGAAAAATCCAGAAAAAAAATTCGGAAAAAAAAAACCGGAAAAAAAAATCCGGAAAAAAAAAACGGAAAAAAAAATCCGGAAAAAAAAATACGAAAAAATCAGGAAAAAAAAAATCCGGAAAAATCCTGAAAAAAAATCCGAAAAAATCCTGAAAAAAAATCCAAAAAAAAAAAATCCGGAAAAAAAATCCGGAAAAAAATCCGGAAAAAAAAACAGGAAAAAAAATGCGGAAAAATCCGGAAAAAAAATCCGGAAAAAAAAATCCGGAAAAAAAAATCCGATAAAAAAAACCAGAAAAAAAAATCCGGAAAAAAAATCCGAAAAAAAAAATTCGGAAAAGAAAATTCGAAAAAGAAAATCCGAAAAAATCCGAAAAAAAAACCAGAAAAAAAAATCCAGAAAAAAAATCCAGAAAAAACAATCCGGAAAAATCCAGAAAAAATAATCTGGAAAAATCCAAAAAAAAAATCCGGAAAAAAAAATTCGAAAAAGAAAATCCGAAAAAATCCGAAAAAAAAACCAGAAAAAAAAATCCAGAAAAAAAATCCAGAAAAAACAATCCGGAAAAATCCAGAAAAAATAATCTGGAAAAATCCAAAAAAAAATCCGGAAAAAAAAAATCCGAAAAAAAAAATCCGGAAAAAAAATCAAAAAAAAAAATCCGGAAAAATCCGGAGGAAAAATCCAGAAAAAAAAAATCCGGAAAAAAAATCCGGAAAAAAAATCCAGAAAAAAAATCCGGAAAAAAAAATCCGGAAAAAAAAACCGGAAAAAAAAAATCCGGAAAAAAAAATCCGGAAAAAAAAACCGGAAAAAAAACGGAAAAATCCGGAAAAAAAAATCCGAAAAAAAAATCCGGAAAAAAAAATAAAAAAAATGCGGAAAAATCCGGAAAAATCCGGAAAAAAATCCAGAAAAAAAATCCGAAAAAAAAATCCGGAAAAAAAATATAAAAAAAATGCGGAAAAATCCGGAAAAATCCGGAAAAAAATCCAGAAAAAAAATCCGGAAAAAAAATCCGGAAAAAAATCCAAAAAAAAATCCAGAAAAATCCGGAAAAAAAATCCGGAAAAAAAAATCCGGAAAAAAAATTTGGAAAAAAATCCAAAAAAAAATCCGTAAAAATCCGGAAAAAAAATCCGGAAAAATCCGGAAAAAAAATCCGGAAAAAAAAATCCGGAAAAAAAATTTGGAACAAAAAATTTGAAAAAGAAAATCCGGAAAAATCCGGAAAAAAAATCCGGAAAAAAAATCCAGAAAAAAAATCCGGAAAAAAAAATCCGGAAAAAAAAATCCAGAAAAAAAAATCCGGAAAAAAAATCCGAAAAAAAAAATCCGGAAAAATCCGGAAAAAAAATCCAGAAAAAAAATCCGGAAAAAAAAATCCGGAAAAAAAAATCCAGAAAAAAAAATCCGGAAAAAAAATCCGAAAAAAAAAATCCGGAAAAATCCGGAAAAAAAAAATGCAGAAAAATCCGGAAAAAAAATTCGGAAAAAAAAAATTCGAAAAAGAAAATCCGGAAAAATCCTGAAAAAAAATTCGAAAAAATCCTGAAAAAAAATCAGAAAAAAAAAATCCGGAAAAATCCGGGAAAAAAAAATCCGGAAAAATCAGAAAAAAAAAATCCCCCAAAAAAAATCCGGAAAAAAAAATCCGGAAAAAAAATCCGGAAAAAACAATCCGGAAAAAAAAATCAGAAAAAAAAAATATGGCAAAAAAAATCCGGAAAAAAAATCCAGAAAAAAAACATACGGAAAAAAAATCCAGAAAAAAAATCCGGAAAAAAAAATCCGGAAAAATCCGGAAAAAAAATCCGGAAAAAAAAATCCGAAAAAAAAATCCGGAAAAATCCGGAAAAAAAATCCAGAAAAATCCAAAAAAAAAACCGGAAACAAAAATCCGGAAAAAAAAAACGGAAAAAAAATCCGGAAAAAAAAATCCGGAAAAATAAAACCGGAAAAAAAAAATCAGAAAAAAAAAAATCCGGAAAAAAAATCAAAAAAAAAAAATCCGGAAAAATCCGGAAAAAAATCCGGAAAAAAAAGAGGAAAAAAAATGGCAAAAAATCCGGAAAAAAAAATCCGGAAAAAAAATCCGGAAAAAAAAATCCGGAAAAAAAAATCAGAAAAAAAAACGGAAAAAAAAATCCGGAAAAAAAATCCGAAAAAAAAAATCCGGAAAAATCCGGAAAAAAAAAATCCGGAAAAATCCGGAAAAAAAATTCGGAAAAAAAAATCCGAAAAAAAATCCGGAAAAAAAAATCCAGAAAAAAAATCCGGAAAAAAAAATCCGGAAAAAAAAATCAGAAAAAAAAAACGGAAAAAAAAATCCGGAAAAAAATCCGAAAAAAAAAATACGAAAAAATCAGGAAAAAAAAATCAAAAAAAAAAATCCGGAAAAATCCGGAAAAAAAATCCGGAAAAAAAAATCCGGAAAAAAAATTTGGAAAAAAATCCAAAAAAAAATCCGTAAAAATCCGGAAAAAAAATCCGGAAAAATCCGGAAAAAAAATCCGGAAAAAAAAATCCGGAAAAAAAATTTGGAACAAAAAATTTGAAAAAGAAAATCCGGAAAAATCCGGAAAAAAAATCCGGAAAAAAAATCCAGAAAAAAAATCCGGAAAAAAAAATCCGGAAAAAAAAATCCGGAAAAAAAAATCCGAAAAAAAAAACGGAAAAAAAAATCCGGAAAAAAAATCCGAAAAAAAAAAATCCGGAAAAATCCGGAAAAAAAAAATCCGGAAAAATCCGGAAAAAAAATTCGGAAAAAAAAATACGAAAAAATCAGGAAAAAATAAATCAGAAAAAAAAAACGGAAAAAAAAATCCGGAAAAAAAATCCGAAAAAAAAAAATCCGGAAAAATCCGGAAAAAAAAAACCGGAAAAATCCGGAAAAAAAAACTGGAAAAAAAAATCTTGAAAAATCCGGAAAAAAAAAATCCGGAAAAATCCTGAACAAAAATCCGAAAAAATCCTGGAAAAAAATAAAAAAAAAAAAAATCCGGAAAAATCCGGAAAAAAAACCGGAAGAAAATCCGGAAAAAAAACAGGAATAAAAAATGCGGAAAAATCCAGAAAAAAAATGCGGAAAAATCCAGAAAAAAAATTCGGAAAAAAAAAACCGGAAAAAAAAATCCGGAAAAAAAAAACGGAAAAAAAAATCCGGAAAAAAAAATACGAAAAAATCAGGAAAAAAAAAATCCGGAAAAATCCTGAAAAAAAATCCGAAAAAATCCTGAAAAAAAATCCAAAAAAAAAAAATCCGGAAAAAAAATCCGGAAAAAAATCCGGAAAAAAAAACAGGAAAAAAAATGCGGAAAAATCCGGAAAAAAAATCCGGAAAAAAAAATCCGGAAAAAAAAATCCGATAAAAAAAACCAGAAAAAAAAATCCGGAAAAAAAATCCGAAAAAAAAAATTCGGAAAAGAAAATTCGAAAAAGAAAATCCGAAAAAATCCGAAAAAAAAACCAGAAAAAAAAATCCAGAAAAAAAATCCAGAAAAAACAATCCGGAAAAATCCAGAAAAAATAATCTGGAAAAATCCAAAAAAAAAATCCGGAAAAAAAAATTCGAAAAAGAAAATCCGAAAAAATCCGAAAAAAAAACCAGAAAAAAAAATCCAGAAAAAAAATCCAGAAAAAACAATCCGGAAAAATCCAGAAAAAATAATCTGGAAAAATCCAAAAAAAAATCCGGAAAAAAAAAATCCGAAAAAAAAAATCCGGAAAAAAAATCAAAAAAAAAAATCCGGAAAAATCCGGAGGAAAAATCCAGAAAAAAAAAATCCGGAAAAAAAATCCGGAAAAAAAATCCAGAAAAAAAATCCGGAAAAAAAAATCCGGAAAAAAAAACCGGAAAAAAAAAATCCGGAAAAAAAAATCCGGAAAAAAAAACCGGAAAAAAAACGGAAAAATCCGGAAAAAAAAATCCGAAAAAAAAATCCGGAAAAAAAAATAAAAAAAATGCGGAAAAATCCGGAAAAATCCGGAAAAAAATCCAGAAAAAAAATCCGAAAAAAAAATCCGGAAAAAAAATATAAAAAAAATGCGGAAAAATCCGGAAAAATCCGGAAAAAAATCCAGAAAAAAAATCCGGAAAAAAAATCCGGAAAAAAATCCAAAAAAAAATCCAGAAAAATCCGGAAAAAAAATCCGGAAAAAAAAATCCGGAAAAAAAATTTGGAAAAAAATCCAAAAAAAAATCCGTAAAAATCCGGAAAAAAAATCCGGAAAAATCCGGAAAAAAAATCCGGAAAAAAAAATCCGGAAAAAAAATTTGGAACAAAAAATTTGAAAAAGAAAATCCGGAAAAATCCGGAAAAAAAATCCGGAAAAAAAATCCAGAAAAAAAATCCGGAAAAAAAAATCCGGAAAAAAAAATCCAGAAAAAAAAATCCGGAAAAAAAATCCGAAAAAAAAAATCCGGAAAAATCCGGAAAAAAAATCCAGAAAAAAAATCCGGAAAAAAAAATCCGGAAAAAAAAATCCAGAAAAAAAAATCCGGAAAAAAAATCCGAAAAAAAAAATCCGGAAAAATCCGGAAAAAAAAAATGCAGAAAAATCCGGAAAAAAAATTCGGAAAAAAAAAATTCGAAAAAGAAAATCCGGAAAAATCCTGAAAAAAAATTCGAAAAAATCCTGAAAAAAAATCAGAAAAAAAAAATCCGGAAAAATCCGGGAAAAAAAAATCCGGAAAAATCAGAAAAAAAAAATCCCCCAAAAAAAATCCGGAAAAAAAAATCCGGAAAAAAAATCCGGAAAAAACAATCCGGAAAAAAAAATCAGAAAAAAAAAATATGGCAAAAAAAATCCGGAAAAAAAATCCAGAAAAAAAACATACGGAAAAAAAATCCAGAAAAAAAATCCGGAAAAAAAAATCCGGAAAAATCCGGAAAAAAAATCCGGAAAAAAAAATCCGAAAAAAAAATCCGGAAAAATCCGGAAAAAAAATCCAGAAAAATCCAAAAAAAAAACCGGAAACAAAAATCCGGAAAAAAAAAACGGAAAAAAAATCCGGAAAAAAAAATCCGGAAAAATAAAACCGGAAAAAAAAAATCAGAAAAAAAAAAATCCGGAAAAAAAATCAAAAAAAAAAAATCCGGAAAAATCCGGAAAAAAATCCGGAAAAAAAAGAGGAAAAAAAATGGCAAAAAATCCGGAAAAAAAAATCCGGAAAAAAAATCCGGAAAAAAAAATCCGGAAAAAAAAATCAGAAAAAAAAACGGAAAAAAAAATCCGGAAAAAAAATCCGAAAAAAAAAATCCGGAAAAATCCGGAAAAAAAAAATCCGGAAAAATCCGGAAAAAAAATTCGGAAAAAAAAATCCGAAAAAAAATACGGAAAAAAAAATCCAGAAAAAAAATCCGGAAAAAAAAATCCGGAAAAAAAAATCAGAAAAAAAAAACGGAAAAAAAAATCCGGAAAAAAATCCGAAAAAAAAAATACGAAAAAATCAGGAAAAAAAAATCAAAAAAAAAAATCCGGAAAAATCCGGAAAAAAAATTCGGAAAAAAAAATACGAAAAAATCAGGAAAAAAAAATCCGGAAAAATCCTGAAAAAACATCCGAAAAAATCCTGAAAAAAAATCCAAAAAAAAAAAATCCGGAAAAAAAATCCGGAAAAAAATCCGGAAAAAAAAACAGGAAAAAAAATGCGGAAAAATCCGGAAAAAAAAAATGCGGAAAAATCCGGAAAAAAAAATCTGAAAAAAAAAACCAGAAAAAAAAATCCGGAAAAAAAATCCAGAAAAAACTATCCGGAAAAATCCAGAAAAAATAATCTGGAAAAATCCAAAAAAAAAATCCGGAAAAAAAAATTCGAAAAAGAAAATCCGAAAAAATCCGAAAAAAAAACCAGAAAAAAAAATCCAGAAAAAAAATCCAGAAAAAACAATCCGGAAAAATCCAGAAAAAATAATCTGGAAAAATCCAAAAAAAAAATCCGGAAAAAAAAATTCGAAAAAGAAAATCCGAAAAAATCCGAAAAAAAAACCAGAAAAAAAAATCCAGAAAAAAAATCCAGAAAAAACAATCCGGAAAAATCCAGAAAAAATAATCTGGAAAAATCCAAAAAAAAATCCGGAAAAAAAAAATCCGAAAAAAAAATCCGGAAAAAAAATCCAAAAAAAAAATCCGGAAAAATCCGGAGGAAAAATCAAGAAAAAAAAAATCCGGAAAAAAAATCCGGAAAAAAAATCCAGAAAAAAAATCCGGAAAAAAAAATCCGGAAAAAAAAATCCGGAAAAAAAATCAAAAAAAAAAATCCGGAAAAATCCGGAGGAAAAATCCAGAAAAAAAAAATCCGGAAAAAAAATCCGGAAAAAAAATCCAGAAAAAAAATCCGGAAAAAAAAATCCGGAAAAAAAAACCGGAAAAAAAAAATCCGGAAAAAAAAATCCGGAAAAAAAAACCGGAAAAAAACCGGAAAAATCCGGAAAAAAAAATCCGAAAAAAAAATCCGGAAAAAAAAATAAAAAAAATGCGGAAAAATCCGGAAAAATCCGGAAAAAAATCCAGAAAAAAAATCCGAAAAAAAAATCCGGAAAAAAAATATAAAAAAAATGCGGAAAAATCCGGAAAAATCCGGAAAAAAATCCAGAAAAAAAATCCGGAAAAAAAATCCGGAAAAAAAATCCAAAAAAAAATCCGGAAAAATCCGGAAAAAAAATCCGGAAAAATCCGGAAAAAAAATCCGGAAAAAAAAATCCGGAAAAATCCGGAAAAAAAATCCGGAAAAAAAAATCCGGAAAAAAAATTTGGAAAAAAATCCAAAAAAAAATCCGTAAAAATCCGGAAAAAAAATCCGGAAAAATCCGGAAAAAAAATCCGGAAAAAAAAATCCGGAAAAAAAATTTGGAACAAAAAATTCGAAAAAGAAAATCCGGAAAAATCCGGAAAAAAAATCCGGAAAAAAAATCCAGAAAAAAAATCCGGAAAAAAAAATCCGGAAAAAAAAATCAGAAAAAAAAATCCGGAAAAAAAATCCGAAAAAAAAAATCCGGAAAAATCCGGAAAAAAAAATGCGGAAAAATCCGGAAAAAAAATTCGGAAAAATCAGGAAAAAAAATTCGGAAAAATCCAGAAAAAAAATCCGGAAAAAAAATCCGGAAAAAAAATCCAGAAAAAAAACATACGGAAAAAAAATCCAGAAAAAAATCCGGAAAAAAAAATCCGGAAAAATCCGGAAAAAAAATCCGGAAAAAAAAATCCGAAAAAAAAATCCGGAAAAAAAAATCAAAAAAAAAAATGCGGAAAAATCCGGAAAAAAATCCAAAAAAAAAATCCGGAAAAATCCGGAAAAAAAATCCGGAAAAATCCGGAAAAAAAATCCGAAAAAAAAAATCCGGAAAAATCCGGAAAAAAAAAATGCGGAAAAATCCGGAAAAAAAATTCGAAAAAATCCTGAAAAAAAATCAGAAAAAAAAAATCCGGAAAAATCCGGGAAAAAAAAATCCGGAAAAATCCGAAAAAAAAATCCGGAAAAAAAATCCCCCAAAAAAAATCCGGAAAAAAAAATCCGGAAAAAAAATCTGGAAAAAACAATCCGGAAAAAAAAATCAGAAAAAAAAAATATGGCAAAAAAAATCCGGAAAAAAAATCCGGAAAAAAAAATCCGGAAAAATCCGGAAAAAAAATCCGGAAAAAAAAATCCGAAAAAAAAATCCGGAAAAAAAATCAAAAAAAAAAATGCGGAAAAATCCAGAAAAAAAAATCCGAAAAAAATCCGGAAAAAAATCCAGAAAAAAAATCCGGAAAAATCCAGAAAAAAAAAATGCGGAAAAATCCGGAAAAAAAATTCGGAAAAAAAAAATTCGAAAAAGAAAATCCGGAAAAATCCTGAAAAAAAATTCGAAAAAATCCTGAAAAAAAATCAGAAAAAAAAAATCCGGAAAAATCCGAAAAAAAAAATCCGAAAAAAAAATCAGAAAAAAAAAATATGGCAAAAAAAATCCGGAAAAAAAATCCGGAAAAAAAACATACGGAAAAAAAATCCAGAAAAAAAATCCGGAAAAAAAATCAAAAAAAAAAATGCGGAAAAATCCAGAAAAAAAATCCGGAAAAATCCGTAAAAAAATCCAGAAAAAAAATCCGGAAAAAAAATCCGGAAAAAAAATCCGAAAAAAAAATCCGGAAAAAAAATCAAAAAAAAAAATGCGGAAAAATCCAGAAAAAAAATCCGGAAAAATCCGTAAAAAAATCCAGAAAAAAAATCCGGAAAAAAAATCCGGAAAAAAAATCCAAAAAAAAAATCCGGAAAAATCCGGAAAAAAATCCAGAAAAAAAAACAGGAAAAAAAAATGGGGAAAAATCCGGGAAAAAAAATTCAAAAAAAAAATCCGGAAAAATCCGGAAAAAAAATCCAGAAAAATCAGGAAAAAAAATCCTGGAAAAAAAAACTGGAAAAAAAAATCTTGAAAAATCCGGAAAAAAAAAATCCGGAAAAATCCGGAAAAAAAATTTGGAAAAAAAAATACGAAAAAATCCGGAAAAAAAAAATCCGGAAAAATCCTGAACAAAAACCGGAAGAAAATCCGGAAAAAAAAACAGGAATAAAAAATGCGGAAAAATCCGGAAAAAAAATGCGGAAAAATCCAGAAAAAAAATTTGAAAAAAAAAATCCGAAAAAGAAAATCCAGAAAAAAAATCCGGAAAAAAAATCCGGAAAAAAATCCCCCCAAAAAATCCGGAAAAATCCGGAAAAAAAATCCGGAAAAATCCGGAAAAAAAAATCCAAAAAAAAAAATCAGAAAAAAAATCCGAAAAAAAAATCCGGAAAAATCCGGAAAAAAAAATATGGCAAAAAAAATCCGGAAAAAAAATCCAGAACAAAATCCGGAAAAAAAAATCCGGAAAAATCCGGAAAAAAAATCCAGAAAAAAAAATCCGGAAAAAAAAATCCGAAAAAAAAAACCAGAAAAAAAAATCCGGAAAAAAAATCCAGAAAAAACTATCCGGAAAAATCCAGAAAAAATAATCTGGAAAAATCCAAAAAAAAAATCCGGAAAAAAAAATTCGAAAAAGAAAATCCGAAAAAATCCGAAAAAAAAACCAGAAAAAAAAATCCAGAAAAAAAATCCAGAAAAAACAATCGGGAAAAATCCAGAAAAAATAATCTGGAAAAATCCCAAAAAAAAAAATCCGGAAAAAAAAAATCCGGAAAGAAAATCCGGAAAAAAAATCCGGAAAAAAAATCCAGAAAAAAAATCCGGAAAAAAAAATCCGGAATAAAAAATCCGGAAAAAAAAAACTGGAAAAAAAAATCCAGAAAAATCCGGAAAAAAAAATCAGAAAAAAAAAATCCGGAAAAAAAATCCAAAAAAAAAATCCGGAAAAATCCGGAAAAAAAATCCGGAAAAATCCGGAAAAAATATCCGAAAAAAAAAATCCGGAAAAATCCAGAAAAAAAAAATGCGGAAAAATCCGGAAAAAAAATTCGGAAAAAAAAAATTCGAAAAAGAAAATCCGGAAAAATCCTGAAAAAAAATCCGAAAAAATCCTGAAAAAAAATCAGAAAAAAAAAATCCGGAAAAATCCGGGAAAAAAAAATCCGGAAAAATCCGAAAAAAAAAATCCGGAAAAAAAATCCCCCAAAAAAAATCCGGAAAAAAAAATCCGGAAAAAAAATCCGGAAAAAAAAATCAGAAAAAAAAAATATGGCAAAAAAAATCCGGAAAAAAAATCCAGAAAAAAAATCCGGAAAAATCCGGAAAAAAAATCCGGAAAAAAAAATCCGAAAAAAAAATCCGGAAAAAAAATCAAAAAAAAAAATGCGGAAAAATCCAGAAAAAAAATCCGGAAAAAAAATCCGGAAAAAAAATCCGGAAAAATCCGGAAAAAAAAAATGCGGAAAAATCCGGAAAAAAAATTCGGAACAAAAAAAATTCGAAAGAGAAAATCCGGAAAAATCCGGAAAAAAAATCCGGAAAAATAAAAATACGGAAAAAACAATCCGGAAAAATCCAGAAAAAATTATCTGGAAAAATCCCAAAAAAAAAATCCGGAAAAAAAAATCCGGAAAAAAAATCCAAAAAAAAAAATCCGGAAAAATCCGGAAAAAAAAGAGGAAAAAAAATGGCGAAAAATCCGGAAAAAAAAATCTGGAAAAAAAATCCGGAAAAAAAAATCCGTAAAAAAAAATCCGAAAAAAAAAACGGAAAAAAAAATCCGGAAAAAAAATCCGAAAAAAAAAAATCCGGAAAAATCCGGAAAAAAAAAATCCGGAAAAATCCGGAAAAAAAATTCGGAAAAAAAAAATACGAAAAAATCAGGAAAAAATAAATCAGAAAAAAAAAACGGAAAAAAAAATCCGGAAAAAAAATCCGAAAAAAAAAATCCGGAAAAATCCGGAAAAAAAAACCGGAAAAATCCGGAAAAAAAAACTGGAAAAAAAAATCTTGAAAAATCCGGAAAAAAAAAATCCGGAAAAATCCTGAACAAAAATCCGAAAAAATCCTGGAAAAAAATAAAAAAAAAAAAAATCCGGAAAAATCCGGAAAAAAAACCGGAAGAAAATCCGGAAAAAAAAACAGGAATAAAAAATGCGGAAAAATCCGGAAAAAAAATGCGGAAAAATCCAGAAAAAAAATTCGGAAAAAAAAAACCGGAAAAAAAAATCCGGAAAAAAAAAACGGAAAAAAAAATCCGGAAAAAAAAATACGAAAAAATCAGGAAAAAAAAAATCCGGAAAAATCCTGAAAAAAAATCCGAAAAAATCCTGAAAAAAAATCCGGAAAAAAAAACAGGAAAAAAAATGCGGAAAAATCCGGAAAAAAAATCCGGAAAAAAAAATCCGATAAAAAAAACCAGAAAAAAAAATCCGGAAAAAAAATCCGGAAAAATCCTGAAAAAAAATCCGAAAAAATCCTGAAAAAAAATCCGGAAAAAAAAACAGGAAAAAAAATGCGGAAAAATCCGGAAAAAAAATCCGGAAAAAAAAATCCGGAAAAAAAAATCCGATAAAAAAAACCAGAAAAAAAAATCCGGAAAAAAAATCCGAAAAAAAAAATTCGGAAAAATCCAGAAAAAAAAAATGCGGAAAAATCCGGAAAAAAAATTCGGAAAAAAAAAATTCGAAAAAGAAAATCCGGAAAAATCCTGAAAAAAAATTCGAAAAAATCCTGAAAAAAAATCAGAAAAAAAAAATCCGGAAAAATCCGGGAAAAAAAAATCCGGAAAAATCCGAAAAAAAAAATCCGGAAAAAAAATCCCCCAAAAAAAATCCGGAAAAAAAAATCCGGAAAAAAAATCCGGAAAAAAAAATCAGAAAAAAAAAATATGGCAAAAAAAATCCGGAAAAAAAATCCAGAAAAAAAACATACGGAAAAAAAAATCCAGAAAAAAAATCCGGAAAAATCCGGAAAAAAAATCCGGAAAAAAAAATCCGAAAAAAAAATCCGGAAAAAAAATAAAAAAAAAAATGCGGAAAAATCCAGAAAAAAAATCCGGAAAAAAAATCCGGAAAAAAAATCCGGAAAAATCCGGAAAAAAAAAATGCGGAAAAATCCGGAAAAAAAATTCGGAACAAAAAAAATTCGAAAGAGAAAATCCGGAAAAATCCGGAAAAAAAATCCGGAAAAATAAATACGGAAAAAACAATCCGGAAAAATCCAGAAAAAATTATCTGGAAAAATCCCAAAAAAAAAATCCGGAAAAAAAAAATCCGAAAAAAAAAATCCGGAAAAAAAAATCCGGAAAAAAAATCCCAAAAAAAAAATCCGGAAAAATCCGGAAAAAAAAGAGGAAAAAAAATGGCGAAAAATCCGGAAAAAAAAATCCGGAAAAAAAATCCGGAAAAAAAAATCCGGAAAAAAAAATCCGAAAAAAAAAACGGAAAAAAAAATCCGGAAAAAAAATCCGAAAAAAAAAAATCCGGAAAAATCCGGAAAAAAAAAATCCGGAAAAATCCGGAAAAAAAATTCGGAAAAAAAAATACGAAAAAATCAGGAAAAAATAAATCAGAAAAAAAAAACGGAAAAAAAAATCCGGAAAAAAAATCCGGAAAAATCCGGAAAAAAAAAACCGGAAAAATCCGGAAAAAAAAACTGGAAAAAAAAATCTTGAAAAATCCGGAAAAAAAAAATCCGGAAAAATCCTGAACAAAAATCCGAAAAAATCCTGGAAAAAAATAAAAAAAAAAAAAATCCGGAAAAATCCGGAAAAAAAACCGGAAGAAAATCCGGAAAAAAAAACAGGAATAAAAAATGCGGAAAAATCCAGAAAAAAAATGCGGAAAAATCCAGAAAAAAAATTCGGAAAAAAAAAACCGGAAAAAAAAATCCGGAAAAAAAAACCGGAAAAAAAAATCCGGAAAAAAAATCCCAAAAAAAAAATCCGGAAAAATCCGGAAAAAAAAGAGGAAAAAAAATGGCGAAAAATCCGGAAAAAAAAATCCGGAAAAAAAATCCGGAAAAAAAAATCCGGAAAAAAAAATCCGAAAAAAAAAACGGAAAAAAAAATCCGGAAAAAAAATCCGAAAAAAAAAAATCCGGAAAAATCCGGAAAAAAAAAATCCGGAAAAATCCGGAAAAAAAATTCGGAAAAAAAAATACGAAAAAATCAGGAAAAAATAAATCAGAAAAAAAAAACGGAAAAAAAAATCCGGAAAAAAAATCCGGAAAAATCCGGAAAAAAAAAACCGGAAAAATCCGGAAAAAAAAACTGGAAAAAAAAATCTTGAAAAATCCGGAAAAAAAAAATCCGGAAAAATCCTGAACAAAAATCCGAAAAAATCCTGGAAAAAAATAAAAAAAAAAAAAATCCGGAAAAATCCGGAAAAAAAACCGGAAGAAAATCCGGAAAAAAAAACAGGAATAAAAAATGCGGAAAAATCCAGAAAAAAAATGCGGAAAAATCCAGAAAAAAAATTCGGAAAAAAAAAACCGGAAAAAAAAATCCGGAAAAAAAAACCGGAAAAAAAAATCCGGAAAAAAAATCCGGAAAAAAAATCCGGAAAAAAATCCGGAAAAAAAAACAGGAAAAAAAATGCGGAAAAATCCGGAAAAAAAATCCGGAAAAAAAAATCCGGAAAAAAAAATCCGATAAAAAAAACCAGAAAAAAAAATCCGGAAAAAAAATCCGAAAAAAAAAATTCGGAAAAGAAAATTCGAAAAAGAAAATCCGAAAAAATCCGAAAAAAAAAACAGAAAAAAAAATCCAGAAAAAAAATCCAGAAAAAACAATCCGGAAAAATCCAGAAAAAATAATCTGGAAAAATCCAAAAAAAAATCCGGAAAAAAAAAATCCGAAAAAAAAAATCCGGAAAAAAAATCCAAAAAAAAAATCCGGAAAAATCCGGAGGAAAAATCCAGAAAAAAAAAATCCGGAAAAAAAATCCGGAAAAAAAATCCAGAAAAAAAATCCGGAAAAAAAAATCCGGAAAAAAAAACCGGAAAAAAAAAATCCGGAAAAAAAAATCCGGAAAAAAAAACCGGAAAAAAACCGGAAAAATCCGGAAAAAAAAATCCGAAAAAAAAATCCGGAAAAAAAAATAAAAAAAATGCGGAAAAATCCGGAAAAATCCGGAAAAAAATCCAGAAAAAAAATCCGAAAAAAAAATCCGGAAAAAAAATATAAAAAAAATGCGGAAAAATCCGGAAAAATCCGGAAAAAAATCCAGAAAAAAAATCCGGAAAAAAAATCCGGAAAAAAATCCAAAAAAAAATCCGTAAAAATCCGGAAAAAAAATCCGGAAAAATCCGGAAAAAAAATCCGGAAAAATCCGGAAAAAAAATCCGGAAAAAAAAATCCGGAAAAAAAATTTGGAAAAAAATCCAAAAAAAAATCCGTAAAAATCCGGAAAAAAAATCCGGAAAAATCCGGAAAAAAAATCCGGAAAAAAAAATCCGGAAAAAAAATTTGGAACAAAAAATTTGAAAAAGAAAATCCGGAAAAATCCGGAAAAAAAATCCGGAAAAAAAATCCAGAAAAAAAATCCGGAAAAAAAAATCCGGAAAAAAAAATCCGGAAAAAAAAATCCGGAAAAAAAATCCGAAAAAAAAAATCCGGAAAAATCCGGAAAAAAAAAATGCGGAAAAATCCGGAAAAAAAATTCGGAAAAATCAGGAAAAAAAATTGGGAAAAATCCAGAAAAAAAATCCGGAAAAAAAATCCGGAAAAAAAATCCAGAAAAAAAACATACGGAAAAAAAATCCAGAAAAAAAATCTGGAAAAAAAAATCCGGAAAAATCCGGAAAAAAAAATCCGGAAAAAAAAATCCGAAAAAAAAATCCGGAAAAAAAATAAAAAAAAAAAATGCGGAAAATCCGGAAAAAAATCCAAAAAAAAAATCCGGAAAAATCCGGAAAAAAAATCCGGAAAAAAAATCCGGAAAAAAAATCCGAAAAAAAAAATCCGGAAAAATCCGGAAAAAAAAAATGCGGAAAAATCCGGAAAAAAAATTCGAAAAAATCCTGAAAAAAAATCAGAAAAAAAAAATCCGGAAAAATCCGGGAAAAAAAAATCCGGAAAAATCCGAAAAAAAAATCCGGAAAAAAAATCCCCCAAAAAAAATCCGGAAAAAAAAATCCGGAAAAAAAATCTGGAAAAAACAATCCGGAAAAAAAAATCAGAAAAAAAAAATATGGCAAAAAAAATCCGGAAAAAAAATCCGGAAAAAAAAATCCGGAAAAATCCGGAAAAAAAATCCGGAAAAAAAAATCCGGAAAAAAAATTAAAAAAAAAAAATGCGGAAAAATCCAGAAAAAAAAATCCGGAAAAATCCGGAAAAAAATCCAGAAAAAAAATCCGGAAAAATCCAGAAAAAAAAAATGCGGAAAAATCCGGAAAAAAAATTCGGAAAAAAAAAATTCGAAAAAGAAAATCCGGAAAAATCCTGAAAAAAAATTCGAAAAAATCCTGAAAAAAAATCAGAAAAAAAAAATCCGGAAAAATCCGGGAAAAAAAAATCCGGAAAAATCCGAAAAAAAAAATCCGGAAAAAAAATCCCCCAAAAAAAATCCGGAAAAAAAAATCCGGAAAAAAAATCCGGAAAAAAAAATCAGAAAAAAAAAATATGGCAAAAAAAATCCGGAAAAAAAATCCAGAAAAAAAACATACGGAAAAAAAATCCAGAAAAAAAATCCGGAAAAATCCGGAAAAAAAATCCGGAAAAAAAAATCCGAAAAAAAAATCCGGAAAAAAAATCAAAAAAAAAAATGCGGAAAAATCCAGAAAAAAAATCCGGAAAAAAAATCCGGAAAAAAAATCCGGAAAAATCCGGAAAAAAAAAATGCGGAAAAATCCGGAAAAAAAATTCGGAACAAAAAAAATTCGAAAGAGAAAATCCGGAAAAATCCGGAAAAAAAATCCGGAAAAATAAATACGGAAAAAACAATCCGGAAAAATCCAGAAAAAATTATCTGGAAAAATCCCAAAAAAAAAATCCGGAAAAAAAAAATCCGAAAAAAAAAATCCGGAAAAAAAAATCCGGAAAAAAAATCCAAAAAAAAAAATCCGGAAAAATCCGGAAAAAAAAGAGGAAAAAAAATGGCGAAAAATCCGGAAAAAAAAATCCGGAAAAAAAATCCGGAAAAAAAAATCCGGAAAAAAAAATCCGAAAAAAAAAACGGAAAAAAAAATCCGGAAAAAAAATCCGAAAAAAAAAAATCCGGAAAAATCCGGAAAAAAAAAATCCGGAAAAATCCGGAAAAAAAATTCGGAAAAAAAAATACGAAAAAATCAGGAAAAAATAAATCAGAAAAAAAAAACGGAAAAAAAAATCCGGAAAAAAAATCCGAAAAAAAAAAATCCGGAAAAATCCGGAAAAAAAAAACCGGAAAAATCCGGAAAAAAAAACTGGAAAAAAAAATCTTGAAAAATCCGGAAAAAAAAAATCCGGAAAAATCCTGAACAAAAATCCGAAAAAATCCTGGAAAAAAATAAAAAAAAAAAAAATCCGGAAAAATCCGGAAAAAAAACCGGAAGAAAATCCGGAAAAAAAACCAGGAATAAAAAATGCGGAAAAATCCAGAAAAAAAATGCGGAAAAATCCAGAAAAAAAATTCGGAAAAAAAAAACCGGAAAAAAAAATCCGGAAAAAAAAAACGGAAAAAAAAATCCGGAAAAAAAAATACGAAAAAATCAGGAAAAAAAAAATCCGGAAAAATCCTGAAAAAAAATCCGAAAAAATCCTGAAAAAAAATCCAAAAAAAAAAAATCCGGAAAAAAAATCCGGAAAAAAATCCGGAAAAAAAAACAGGAAAAAAAATGCGGAAAAATCCGGAAAAAAAATCCGGAAAAAAAAATCCGGAAAAAAAAATCCGATAAAAAAAACCAGAAAAAAAAATCCGGAAAAAAAATCCGAAAAAAAAAATTCGGAAAAGAAAATTCGAAAAAGAAAATCCGAAAAAATCCGAAAAAAAAACCAGAAAAAAAAATCCAGAAAAAAAATCCAGAAAAAACAATCCGGAAAAATCCAGAAAAAATAATCTGGAAAAATCCAAAAAAAAAATCCGGAAAAAGAAAATCCGAAAAAATCCGAAAAAATCCGAAAAAAAAACCAGAAAAAAAAATCCAGAAAAAAAATCCAGAAAAAACAATCCGGAAAAATCCAGAAAAAATAATCTGGAAAAATCCAAAAAAAAATCCGGAAAAAAAAAATCCGAAAAAAAAAATCCGGAAAAAAAATCCAAAAAAAAAATCCGGAAAAATCCGGAGGAAAAATCCAGAAAAAAAAAATCCGGAAAAAAAATCCGGAAAAAAAATCCAGAAAAAAAATCCGGAAAAAAAAATCCGGAAAAAAAAACCGGAAAAAAAAAATCCGGAAAAAAAAATCCGGAAAAAAAAACCGGAAAAAAACCGGAAAAATCCAGAAAAAAAAATCCGGAAAAAAAATCCGGAAAAAAAATCCAGAAAAAAAATCCGGAAAAAAAAATCCGGAAAAAAAAATCCGGAAAAAAAATCAAAAAAAAAAATCCGGAAAAATCCGGAGGAAAAATCCAGAAAAAAAAAATCCGGAAAAAAAATCCGGAAAAAAAATCCAGAAAAAAAATCCGGAAAAAAAAATCCGGAAAAAAAAACCGGAAAAAAAAAATCCGGAAAAAAAAATCCGGAAAAAAAAACCGGAAAAAAACCGGAAAAATCCAGAAAAAAAAATCCGAAAAAAAAATCCGGAAAAAAAAATAAAAAAAATGCGGAAAAATCCGGAAAAATCCGGAAAAAAATCCAGAAAAAAAATCCGAAAAAAAAATCCGGAAAAAAAATATAAAAAAAATGCGGAAAAATCCGGAAAAATCCGGAAAAAAATCCAGAAAAAAAATCCGGAAAAAAAATCCGGAAAAAAATCCAAAAAAAAATCCGTAAAAATCCGGAAAAAAAATCCGGAAAAATCCGGAAAAAAAATCCGGAAAAATCCGGAAAAAAAATCCGGAAAAAAAAATCCGGAAAAAAAATTTGGAAAAAAATCCAAAAAAAAATCCGTAAAAATCCGGAAAAAAAATCCGGAAAAAAAATCCGGAAAAATCCGGAAAAAAAATCCGGAAAAAAAAATCCGGAAAAAAAATTTGGAACAAAAAATTTGAAAAAGAAAATCCGGAAAAATCCGGAAAAAAAATCCGGAAAAAAAATCCAGAAAAAAAATCCGGAAAAAAAAATCCGGAAAAAAAAATCCGGAAAAAAAAATCCGGAAAAAAAATCCGAAAAAAAAAATCCGGAAAAATCCGGAAAAAAAAAATGCGGAAAAATCCGGAAAAAAAATTCGGAAAAATCAGGAAAAAAAATTGGGAAAAATCCAGAAAAAAAATCCGGAAAAAAAATCCGGAAAAAAAATCCAGAAAAAAAACATACGGAAAAAAAATCCAGAAAAAAAATCTGGAAAAAAAAATCCGGAAAAATCCGGAAAAAAAAATCCGGAAAAAAAAATCCGAAAAAAAAATCCGGAAAAAAAATAAAAAAAAAAAATGCGGAAAATCCGGAAAAAAATCCAAAAAAAAAATCCGGAAAAATCCGGAAAAAAAATCCGGAAAAATCCGGAAAAAAAATCCGAAAAAAAAAATCCGGAAAAATCCGGAAAAAAAAAATGCGGAAAAATCCGGAAAAAAAATTCGAAAAAATCCTGAAAAAAAATCAGAAAAAAAAAATCCGGAAAAATCCGGGAAAAAAAAATCCGGAAAAATCCGAAAAAAAAATCCGGAAAAAAAATCCCCCAAAAAAAATCCGGAAAAAAAATCTGGAAAAAACAATCCGGAAAAAAAAATCAGAAAAAAAAAATATGGCAAAAAAAATCCGGAAAAAAAATCCGGAAAAAAAAATCCGGAAAAATCCGGAAAAAAAATCCGGAAAAAAAAATCCGGAAAAAAAAAAAAAAAAAAAAAATGCGGAAAAATCCAGAAAAAAAAATCCGGAAAAATCCGGAAAAAAATCCAGAAAAAAAATCCGGAAAAATCCAGAAAAAAAAAATGCGGAAAAATCCGGAAAAAAAATTCGGAAAAAAAAAATTCGAAAAAGAAAATCCGGAAAAATCCTGAAAAAAAATTCGAAAAAATCCTGAAAAAAAATCAGAAAAAAAAAATCCGGAAAAATCCGGGAAAAAAAAATCCGGAAAAATCCGAAAAAAAAAATCAGAAAAAAAAATCAGAAAAAAAAAAATATGGCAAAAAAAATCCGGAAAAAAAATCCGGAAAAAAAACATACGGAAAAAAAATCCAGAAAAAAAATCCGGAAAAAAAAATCCGGAAAAATCCGGAAAAAAAATCCGGAAAAAAAAATCCGAAAAAAAAATCCGGAAAAAAAATCAAAAAAAAAAATGCGGAAAAATCCAGAAAAAAAAATCCGGAAAAATCCGGAAAAAAATCCAGAAAAAAAATCCGGAAAAAAAATCCGGAAAAAAAATCCAAAAAAAAAATCCGGAAAAATCCGGAAAAAAATCCAGAAAAAAAAACAGGAAAAAAAAATGGGGAAAAATCCGGGAAAAAAAATTCAAAAAAAAAATCCAGTAAAATCCGGAAAAAAAATCCTGGAAAAAAAAACTGGAAAAAAAAATCTTGAAAAATCCGGAAAAAAAAAATCCGGAAAAATCCGGAAAAAAAATTTGGAAAAAAAAATACGAAAAAATCCGGAAAAAAAAAATCCGGAAAAATCCTGAACAAAAATCCGAAAAAATCCTGGAAAAAAATAAAATAAAAAAAAATCCGGAAAAATCCGGAAAAAAAACCGGAAGAAAATCCGGAAAAAAAAACAGGAATAAAAAATGCGGAAAAATCCGGGAAAAAAATGCGGAAAAATCCAGAAAAAAAATTTGAAAAAAAAAATCCGAAAAAGAAAATCCGGAAAAATCCGGAAAAAAAATCCAAAAAAAAAAAATCCGGAAAAAAAATCCGGAAAAAAATCCGGAAAAAAAAACAGGAAAAAAAATCCGAAAAAAAAAATCCGGAAAAATCCAGAAAAAAAAAATGCGGAAAAATCCGGAAAAAAAATTCGGAAAAAAAAAATTCGAAAAAGAAAATCCGGAAAAATCCTGAAAAAAAATTCGAAAAAATCATGAAAAAAAATCAGAAAAAAAAAATCCGGAAAAATCCGGGAAAAAAAAATCCGGAAAAATCCGAAAAAAAAAATCCGGAAAAAAAATCCCCCAAAAAAAATCCGGAAAAAAAAATCCGGAAAAAAAATCCGGAAAAAAAAATCAGAAAAAAAAAATATGGCAAAAAAAATCCAGAAAAAAAACATACGGAAAAAAAATCCAGAAAAAAAATCCGGAAAAATCCGGAAAAAAAATCCGGAAAAAAAAATCCGAAAAAAAAATCCGGAAAAAAAATCAAAAAAAAAAATGCGGAAAAATCCAGAAAAAAAATCCGGAAAAAAAATCCGGAAAAAAAATCCGGAAAAATCCGGAAAAAAAAAATGCGGAAAAATCCGGAAAAAAAATTCGGAACAAAAAAAATTCGAAAGAGAAAATCCGGAAAAATCCGGAAAAAAAATCCGGAAAAATAAATACGGAAAAAACAATCCGGAAAAATCCAGAAAAAATTATCTGGAAAAATCCCAAAAAAAAAATCCGGGAAAAAAAAATCCGAAAAAAAAAATCCGGAAAAAAAAATCCGGAAAAACAATCCAAAAAAAAAAATCCGGAAAAATCAGGAAAAAAAAGAGGAAAAAAAATGGCGAAAAATCCGGAAAAAAAAATCCGGAAAAAAAATCCGGAAAAAAAAATCCGGAAAAAAAAATCAGAAAAAAAAAACGGAAAAAAAAATCCGGAAAAAAAATCCAGAACAAAATCCGGAAAAAAAAATCCGGAAAAATCCGGAAAAAAAATCCGGAAAAAAAAATCCGGAAAAAAAAATTCGAAAAAGAAAATCCGAAAAAATCCGAAAAAAAAACCAGAAAAAAAAATCCAGAAAAAAAATCCAGAAAAAACAATCGGGAAAAATCCAGAAAAAATAATCTGGAAAAATCCCCCAAAAAAAAATCCGGAAAAAAAAAATCCGAAAAAAAAAATCCGGAAAAAAATCCAAAAAAAAAAATCCGGAAAAAAAATCCGGAAAGAAAATCCGGAAAAAAAATCCGGAAAAAAAATCCAGAAAAAAAATCCGGAAAAAAAAATCCGGAATAAAAAATCCGGAAAAAAAAAACTGGAAAAAAAAATCCAGAAAAATCCGGAAAAAAAAATCAGAAAAAAAAAATCCGGAAAAAAAATCCAAAAAAAAAATCCGGAAAAATCCGGAAAAAAAATCCGGAAAAATCCGGAAAAAAAATCCGAAAAAAAAAATCCGGAAAAATCCAAAAAAAAAAAATGCGGAAAAATCCGGAAAAAAAATTCGGAAAAAAAAAATTCGAAAAAGAAAATCCGGAAAAATCCTGAAAAAAAATTCGAAAAAATCCTGAAAAAAAATCAGAAAAAAAAAATCCGGAAAAATCCGGGAAAAAAAAATCCGGAAAAATCCGAAAAAAAAAATCCGGAAAAAAAATCCCCCAAAAAAAATCCGGAAAAAAAAATCCGGAAAAAAAATCCGGAAAAAAAAATCAGAAAAAAAAAATATGGCAAAAAAAATCCGGAAAAAAAATCCAGAAAAAAAACATACGGAAAAAAAATCCAGAAAAAAAATCCGGAAAAATCCGGAAAAAAAATCCGGAAAAAAAAATCCGAAAAAAAAATCCGGAAAAAAAATCAAAAAAAAAAATGCGGAAAAATCCAGAAAAAAAATCCGGAAAAAAAATCCGGAAAAAAAATCCGGAAAAATCCGGAAAAAAAAAATGCGGAAAAATCCGGAAAAAAAATTCGGAACAAAAAAAATTCGAAAGAGAAAATCCGGAAAAATCCGGAAAAAAAATCCGGAAAAATAAATACGGAAAAAACAATCCGGAAAAATCCAGAAAAAATTATCTGGAAAAATCCCAAAAAAAAAATCCGGAAAAAAAAAATCCGAAAAAAAAAATCCGGAAAAAAAAATCCGGAAAAAAAATCCAAAAAAAAAAATCCGGAAAAATCCGGAAAAAAAAGAGGAAAAAAAATGGCGAAAAATCCGGAAAAAAAAATCCGGAAAAAAAATCCGGAAAAAAAAATCCGGAAAAAAAAATCCGAAAAAAAAAACGGAAAAAAAAATCCGGAAAAAAAATCCGAAAAAAAAAAATCCGGAAAAATCCGGAAAAAAAAACCCGGAAAAATCCGGAAAAAAAAACTGGAAAAAAAAATCTTGAAAAATCCGGAAAAAAAAAATCCGGAAAAATCCTGAACAAAAATCCGAAAAAATCCTGGAAAAAAATAAAAAAAAAAAATCCGGAAAAATCCGGAAAAAAAACCGGAAGAAAATCCGGAAAAAAAAACAGGAATAAAAAATGCGGAAAAATCCGGAAAAAAAATGCGGAAAAATCCAGAAAAAAAATTCGGAAAAAAAAATCCGAAAAAGAAAATCCGGAAAAATCCGGAAAAAAAATCCAGAAAAAAAATCCGGAAAAAAAATCCGGAAAAAAAATCCGGAAAAATCCGGAAAAAAAAAATGCGGAAAAATCCGGAAAAAAAATTCGGAAAAAAAAAATTTCGAAAGAGAAAATCCGGAAAAATCCGGAAAAAAAATCCGGAAAAATAAATACGGAAAAATCCGGAAAAAAATCCGGAAAAAAAAAATCCGGAAAAAAAAAACCGGAAAAAAAAATCCGGAAAAAAAAAACGGAAAAAAAAATCCGGAAAAAAAAATACGAAAAAATCAGGAAAAAAAAAATCCGGAAAAATCCTGAAAAAAAATCCGAAAAAATCCGGAAAAAAAATCCGGAAAAATCCGGAAAAAAAATCCGGAAAAAAATCCAAAAAAAAATCCGTAAAAATCCGGAAAAAAAATCCGGAAAAATCCGGAAAAAAAATCCGGAAAAAAAAATCCGGAAAAATCCGGAAAAAAAATCCGGAAAAAAAAATCCGGAAAAAAAATTTGGAAAAAAATCCAAAAAAAAATCCGTAAAAATCCGGAAAAAAAATCCGGAAAAATCCGGAAAAAAAATCCGGAAAAAAAAATCCGGAAAAAAAATTTGGAAAAAAAAATTCGAAAAAGAAAATCCGGAAAAATCCGGAAAAAAAATCCGGAAAAAAAATCCAGAAAAAAAATCCGGAAAAAAAAATCCGGAAAAAAAAATCCAGAAAAAAAAATCCGGAAAAAAAATCCGAAAAAAAAAATCCGGAAAAATCCGGAAAAAAAAAATGCGGAAAAATCCGGAAAAAAAATTCGGAAAAAAAAAATTCGAAAAAGAAAATCCGGAAAAATCCTGAAAAAAAATTCGAAAAAATCCTGAAAAAAAATCAGAAAAAAAAAATCCGGAAAAATCCGGGAAAAAAAAATCCGGAAAAATCAGAAAAAAAAAATCCCCCAAAAAAAATCCGGAAAAAAAAATCCGGAAAAAAAATCCGGAAAAAACAATCCGGAAAAAAAAATCAGAAAAAAAAAATATGGCAAAAAAAATCCGGAAAAAAAATCCAGAAAAAAAACATACGGAAAAAAAATCCAGAAAAAAAATCCGGAAAAAAAAATCCGGAAAAATCCGGAAAAAAAATCCGGAAAAAAAAATCCGAAAAAAAAATCCGGAAAAATCCGGAAAAAAAATCCAGAAAAATCCAAAAAAAAAACCGGAAAAAAAAATCCGGAAAAAAAAAACGGAAAAAAAAATCCGGAAAAAAAAATCAGAAAAAAAAAAATCCGGAAAAAAAATCAAAAAAAAAAAATCCGGAAAAATCCGGAAAAAAATCCGGAAAAAAAAGAGGAAAAAAAATGGCAAAAAATCCGGAAAAAAAAATCCGGAAAAAAAAAATCCGGAAAAATCCGGAAAAAAAATTCGGAAAAAAAAATCCGAAAAAAAATCCGGAAAAAAAAATCCAGAAAAAAAATCCGGAAAAAAAAATCCGGAAAAAAAAATCAGAAAAAAAAAACGGAAAAAAAAATCCGGAAAAAAATCAGAAAAAAAAAATACGAAAAAATCAGGAAAAAAAAATCAAAAAAAAAAATCCGGAAAAATCCGGAAAAAAAATTCGGAAAAAAAAATACGAAAAAATCAGGAAAAAAAAATCCGGAAAAATCCTGAAAAAACATCCGAAAAAATCCTGAAAAAAAATCCAAAAAAAAAAAATCCGGAAAAAAAATCCGGAAAAAAATCCGGAAAAAAAAACAGGAAAAAAAATGCGGAAAAATCCGGAAAAAAAAAATGCGGAAAAATCCGGAAAAAAAATCCGGAAAAAAAAATCCGAAAAAAAAAACCAGAAAAAAAAATCCGGAAAAAAAATCCAGAAAAAACTATCCGGAAAAATCCAGAAAAAATAATCTGGAAAAATCCAAAAAAAAAATCCGGAAAAAAAAATTCGAAAAAGAAAATCCGAAAAAATCCGAAAAAAAAACCAGAAAAAAAAATCCAGAAAAAAAATCCAGAAAAAACAATCCGGAAAAATCCAGAAAAAATAATCTGGAAAAATCCAAAAAAAAAATCCGGAAAAAAAAAACGGAAAAAAAAATCCGGAAAAAAAAATCAGAAAAAAAAAAATCCGGAAAAAAAATCAAAAAAAAAAAATCCGGAAAAATCCGGAAAAAAATCCGGAAAAAAAAGAGGAAAAAAAATGGCAAAAAATCCGGAAAAAAAAATCCGGAAAAAAAATCCGGAAAAAAAAATCCGGAAAAAAAAATCAGAAAAAAAAACGGAAAAAAAAATCCGGAAAAAAAATCCGAAAAAAAAAATCCGGAAAAATCCGGAAAAAAAAAATCCGGAAAAATCCGGAAAAAAAATTCGGAAAAAAAAATCCGAAAAAAAATCCGGAAAAAAAAATCCAGAAAAAAAATCCGGAAAAAAAAATCCGGAAAAAAAAATCAGAAAAAAAAAACGGAAAAAAAAATCCGGAAAAAAATCAGAAAAAAAAAATACGAAAAAATCAGGAAAAAAAAATCAAAAAAAAAAATCCGGAAAAATCCGGAAAAAAAATTCGGAAAAAAAAATACGAAAAAATCAGGAAAAAAAAATCCGGAAAAATCCTGAAAAAACATCCGAAAAAATCCTGAAAAAAAATCCAAAAAAAAAAAATCCGGAAAAAAAATCCGGAAAAAAATCCGGAAAAAAAAACAGGAAAAAAAATGCGGAAAAATCCGGAAAAAAAAAATGCGGAAAAATCCGGAAAAAAAATCCGGAAAAAAAAATCCGAAAAAAAAAACCAGAAAAAAAAATCCGGAAAAAAAATCCAGAAAAAACTATCCGGAAAAATCCAGAAAAAATAATCTGGAAAAATCCAAAAAAAAAATCCGGAAAAAAAAATTCGAAAAAGAAAATCCGAAAAAATCCGAAAAAAAAACCAGAAAAAAAAATCCAGAAAAAAAATCCAGAAAAAACAATCCGGAAAAATCCAGAAAAAATAATCTGGAAAAATCCAAAAAAAAAAAAATCCGGAAAAAAAAAATCCAAAAAAAAAAATCCGGAAAAAAAATCCAAAAAAAAATCCGGAAAAATCCGGAAAAAAAAATCCGAAAAAAAAATCCGGAAAAAAAATATAAAAAAAATGCGGAAAAATCCGGAAAAAAAAATGCGGAAAAATCCGGAAAAAAAATTCGGAAAAAATAAATTCAAAAAAAAAATCCGGAAAAATCCGGAGGAAAAATCAAGAAAAAAAAAATCCGGAAAAAAAATCCGGAAAAAAAATCCAGAAAAAAAATCCGGAAAAAAAAATCCGGAAAAAAAAATCCGGAAAAATCCGGAAAAAAAATCCGGAAAAAAAAATCCGAAAAAAAAATCCGGAAAAATCCGGAAAAAAAATCCAGAAAAATCCAAAAAAAAAACCGGAAACAAAAATCCGGAAAAAAAAACCGGAAAAAAAAATCCGGAAAAAAAAATCCGGAAAAAAAAATCCGGAAAAATAAAACCGGAAAAAAAAAATCAGAAAAAAAAAAATCCGGAAAAAAAATCAAAAAAAAAAAAACCGGAAAAATCCGGAAAAAAATCCGGAAAAAAAAGAGGAAAAAAAATGGCAAAAAATCCGGAAAAAAAAATCCGGAAAAAAAATCCGGAAAAAAAAATCCGGAAAAAAAAATCAGAAAAAAAAACGGAAAAAAAAATCCGGAAAAAAAATCCGAAAAAAAAAATCCGGAAAAATCCGGAAAAATCCGGAAAAAAAATTCGGAAAAAAAAATCCGAAAAAAAATCCGGAAAAAAAAATCCAGAAAAAAAATCCGGAAAAAAAAATCCGGAAAAAAAAATCAGAAAAAAAAAACGGAAAAAAAAATCCGGAAAAAAATCCGAAAAAAAAAATACGAAAAAATCAGGAAAAAAAAATCAAAAAAAAAAATCCGGAAAAATCCGGAAAAAAAATTCGGAAAAAAAAATACGAAAAAATCAGGAAAAAAAAATCCGGAAAAATCCTGAAAAAACATCCGAAAAAATCCTGAAAAAAAATCCAAAAAAAAAAAATCCGGAAAAAAAATCCGGAAAAAAATCCGGAAAAAAAAACAGGAAAAAAAATGCGGAAAAATCCGGAAAAAAAAAATGCGGAAAAATCCGGAAAAAAAATCCGGAAAAAAAAATCCGGAAAAAAAAATCCGAAAAAAAAAACCAGAAAAAAAAATCCGGAAAAAAAATCCAGAAAAAACTATCCGGAAAAATCCAGAAAAAATAATCTGGAAAAATCCAAAAAAAAAATCCGGAAAAAAAAATCCGAAAAAGAAAATCCGAAAAAATCCGAAAAAAAAACCAGAAAAAAAAATCCAGAAAAAAAAATCCGGAAAAAAAATCCGAAAAAAAAAATCCGGAAAAATCCGGAAAAAAAAAATGCGGAAAAATCCGGAAAAAAAATTCGGAAAAAAAAAATTCGAAAAAGAAAATCCGGAAAAATCCTGAAAAAAAATTCGAAAAAATCCTGAAAAAAAATCAGAAAAAAAAAATCCGGAAAAATCCGGGAAAAAAAAATCCGGAAAAATCAGAAAAAAAAAATCCCCCAAAAAAAATCCGGAAAAAAAAATCCGGAAAAAAAATCCGGAAAAAACAATCCGGAAAAAAAAATCAGAAAAAAAAAATATGGCAAAAAAAATCCGGAAAAAAAATCCAGAAAAAAAACATACGGAAAAAAAATCCAGAAAAAAAATCCGGAAAAAAAAATCCGGAAAAATCCGGAAAAAAAATCCGGAAAAAAAAATCCGAAAAAAAAATCCGGAAAAATCCGGAAAAAAAATCCAGAAAAATCCAAAAAAAAAACCGGAAACAAAAATCCGGAAAAAAAAAACGGAAAAAAAAATCCGGAAAAAAAAATCAGAAAAAAAAAAATCCGGAAAAAAAATCAAAAAAAAAAAATCCGGAAAAATCCGGAAAAAAATCCGGAAAAAAAAGAGGAAAAAAAATGGCAAAAAATCCGGAAAAAAAAATCCGGAAAAAAAATCCGGAAAAAAAAATCCGGAAAAAAAAATCAGAAAAAAAAACGGAAAAAAAAATCCGGAAAAAAAATCCGAAAAAAAAAATCCGGAAAAATCCGGAAAAAAAAAATCCGGAAAAATCCGGAAAAAAAATTCGGAAAAAAAAATCCGAAAAAAAATCCGGAAAAAAAAATCCAGAAAAAAAATCCGGAAAAAAAAATCTGAAAAAAAAAACGGAAAAAAAAATCCGGAAAAAAATCAGAAAAAAAAAATACGAAAAAATCAGGAAAAAAAAATAAAAAAAAAAAATCCGGAAAAATCCGGAAAAAAAATTCGGAAAAAAAAATACGAAAAAATCAGGAAAAAAAAATCCGGAAAAATCCTGAAAAAACATCCGAAAAAATCCTGAAAAAAAATCCAAAAAAAAAAAATCCGGAAAAAAAATCCGGAAAAAAATCCGGAAAAAAAAACAGGAAAAAAAATGCGGAAAAATCCGGAAAAAAAAAATGCGGAAAAATCCGGAAAAAAAATCCGGAAAAAAAAATCCGAAAAAAAAAACCAGAAAAAAAAATCCGGAAAAAAAATCCAGAAAAAACTATCCGGAAAAATCCAGAAAAAATAATCTGGAAAAATCCAAAAAAAAAATCCGGAAAAAAAAATTCGAAAAAGAAAATCCGAAAAAATCCGAAAAAAAAACCAGAAAAAAAAATCCAGAAAAAAAATCCAGAAAAAACAATCCGGAAAAATCCAGAAAAAATAATCTGGAAAAATCCAAAAAAAAAAAAATCCGGAAAAAAAAAATCCAAAAAAAAAAATCCGGAAAAAAAATCCAAAAAAAAATCCGGAAAAATCCGGAAAAAAAAATCCGAAAAAAAAATCCGGAAAAAAAATATAAAAAAAATGCGGAAAAATCCGGAAAAAAAAATGCGGAAAAATCCGGAAAAAAAATTCGGAAAAAATAAATTCAAAAAAAAAATCCGGAAAAATCCGGAGGAAAAATCAAGAAAAAAAAAATCCGGAAAAAAAATCCGGAAAAAAAATCCAGAAAAAAAATCCGGAAAAAAAAATCCGGAAAAAAAAATCCGGAAAAATCCGGAAAAAAAATCCGGAAAAAAAAATCCGAAAAAAAAATCCGGAAAAATCCGGAAAAAAAATCCAGAAAAATCCAAAAAAAAAACCGGAAACAAAAATCCGGAAAAAAAAAACGGAAAAAAAAATCCGGAAAAAAAAATCCGGAAAAAAAAATCCGGAAAAATAAAACCGGAAAAAAAAAATCAGAAAAAAAAAAATCCGGAAAAAAAATCAAAAAAAAAAAATCCGGAAAAATCCGGAAAAAAATCCGGAAAAAAAAAGAGGAAAAAAAATGGCAAAAAATCCGGAAAAAAAAATCCGGAAAAAAAATCCGGAAAAAAAAATCCGGAAAAAAAAATCAGAAAAAAAAACGGAAAAAAAAATCCGGAAAAAAAATCCGAAAAAAAAAATCCGGAAAAATCCGGAAAAAAAAAATCCGGAAAAATCCGGAAAAAAAATTCGGAAAAAAAAATCCGAAAAAAAATCCGGAAAAAAAAATCCAGAAAAAAAATCCGGAAAAAAAAATCCGGAAAAAAAAAATCAGAAAAAAAAAACGGAAAAAAAAATCCGGAAAAAAATCCGAAAAAAAAAATACGAAAAAATCAGGAAAAAAAAATCAAAAAAAAAAATCCGGAAAAATCCGGAAAAAAAATTCGGAAAAAAAAATACGAAAAAATCAGGAAAAAAAAATCCGGAAAAATCCTGAAAAAACATCCGAAAAAATCCTGAAAAAAAATCCAAAAAAAAAAAATCCGGAAAAAAAATGCGGAAAAAAATCCGGAAAAAAAAACAGGAAAAAAAATGCGGAAAAATCCGGAAAAAAAAAATGCGGAAAAATCCGGAAAAAAAATCCGGAAAAAAAAATCCGGAAAAAAAAATCCGAAAAAAAAAACCAGAAAAAAAAATCCGGAAAAAAAATCCAGAAAAAACTATCCGGAAAAATCCAGAAAAAATAATCTGGAAAAATCCAAAAAAAAAATCCGGAAAAAAAAATTCGAAAAAGAAAATCCGAAAAAATCCGAAAAAAAAACCAGAAAAAAAAATCCAGAAAAAAAATCCAGAAAAAACAATCCGGAAAAAAAAAATCCGGAAAAAAAAAATCCAAAAAAAAAAATCCGGAAAAAAAATCCAAAAAAAAATCCGGAAAAATCCGGAAAAAAAAATCCGAAAAAAAAATCCGGAAAAAAAATATAAAAAAAATGCGGAAAAATCCGGAAAAAAAAATGCGGAAAAATCCGGAAAAAAAATTCGGAAAAAATAAATTCAAAAAAAAAATCCGGAAAAATCCGGAGGAAAAATCAAGAAAAAAAAAATCCGGAAAAAAAATCCGGAAAAAAAATCCAGAAAAAAAATCCGGAAAAAAAAATCCGGAAAAAAAAATCCGGAAAAAAAATCAAAAAAAAAAATCCGGAAAAATCCGGAGGAAAAATCCAGAAAAAAAAAATCCGGAAAAAAAATCCGGAAAAAAAATCCAGAAAAAAAATCCGGAAAAAAAAATCCGGAAAAAAAAACCGGAAAAAAAAAATCCGGAAAAAAAAATCCGGAAAAAAAAACCGGAAAAAAACCGGAAAAATCCGGAAAAAAAAATCCGAAAAAAAAATCCGGAAAAAAAAATAAAAAAAATGCGGAAAAATCCGGAAAAATCCGGAAAAAAATCCAGAAAAAAAATCCGAAAAAAAAATCCGGAAAAAAAATATAAAAAAAATGCGGAAAAATCCGGAAAAATCCGGAAAAAAATCCAGAAAAAAAATCCGGAAAAAAAATCCGGAAAAAAAATCCAAAAAAAAATCCGGAAAAATCCGGAAAAAAAATCCGGAAAAATCCGGAAAAAAAATCCGGAAAAAAAAATCCGGAAAAATCCGGAAAAAAAATCCGGAAAAAAAAATCCGGAAAAAAAATTTGGAAAAAAATCCAAAAAAAAATCCGTAAAAATCCGGAAAAAAAATCCGGAAAAATCCGGAAAAAAAATCCGGAAAAAAAAATCCGGAAAAAAAATTTGGAACAAAAAATTCGAAAAAGAAAATCCGGAAAAATCCGGAAAAAAAATCCGGAAAAAAAATCCAGAAAAAAAATCCGGAAAAAAAAATCCGTAAAAAAAAATCAGAAAAAAAAATCCGGAAAAAAAATCCGAAAAAAAAAATCCGGAAAAATCCGGAAAAAAAAAATGCGGAAAAATCCGGAAAAAAAATTCGGAAAAATCAGGAAAAAAAATTCGGAAAAATCCAGAAAAAAAATCCGGAAAAAAAATCCGGAAAAAAAATCCAGAAAAAAAACATACGGAAAAAAAATCCAGAAAAAAAATCCGGAAAAAAAAATCCGGAAAAATCCGGAAAAAAAATCCGGAAAAAAAAATCCGAAAAAAAAATCCGGAAAAAAAAATCAAAAAAAAAAATGCGGAAAAATCCGGAAAAAAATCCAAAAAAAAAATCCGGAAAAATCCGGAAAAAAAATCCGGAAAAATCCGGAAAAAAAATCCGAAAAAAAAAATCCGGAAAAATCCGGAAAAAAAAAATCCGGAAAAATCCGGAAAAAAAATCCGAAAAAAAAAATCCGGAAAAATCCGGAAAAAAAAAATGCGGAAAAATCCGGAAAAAAAATTCGAAAAAATCCTGAAAAAAAATCAGAAAAAAAAAATCCGGAAAAATCCGGGAAAAAAAAATCCGGAAAAATCCGAAAAAAAAATCCGGAAAAAAAATCCCCCAAAAAAAATCCGGAAAAAAAAATCCGGAAAAAAAATCTGGAAAAAACAATCCGGAAAAAAAAATCCGGAAAAAAAATCAAAAAAAAAAATCCGGAAAAATCCGGAGGAAAAATCCAGAAAAAAAAAATACGGAAAAAAAATCCGGAAAAAAAATCCAGAAAAAAAATCCGGAAAAAAAAATCCGGAAAAAAAAACCGGAAAAAAAAAATCCGGAAAAAAAAATCCGGAAAAAAAAACCGGAAAAAAACCGGAAAAATCCGGAAAAAAAAATCCGAAAAAAAAATCCGGAAAAAAAAATAAAAAAAATGCGGAAAAATCCGGAAAAATCCGGAAAAAAATCCAGAAAAAAAATCCGAAAAAAAAATCCGGAAAAAAAATATAAAAAAAATGCGGAAAAATCCGGAAAAATCCGGAAAAAAATCCAGAAAAAAAATCCGGAAAAAAAATCCGGAAAAAAAATCCAAAAAAAAATCCGTAAAAATCCGGAAAAAAAATCCGGAAAAATCCGGAAAAAAAATCCGGAAAAAAAAATCCGGAAAAATCCGGAAAAAAAATCCGGAAAAAAAAATCCGGAAAAAAAATTTGGAAAAAAATCCAAAAAAAAATCCGTAAAAATCCGGAAAAAAAATCCGGAAAAATCCGGAAAAAAAATCCGGAAAAAAAAATCCGGAAAAAAAATTTGGAACAAAAAATTCGAAAAAGAAAATCCGGAAAAATCCGGAAAAAAAATCCGGAAAAAAAATCCAGAAAAAAAATCCGGAAAAAAAAATCCGTAAAAAAAAATCAGAAAAAAAAATCCGGAAAAAAAATCCGAAAAAAAAAATCCGGAAAAATCCGGAAAAAAAAAATGCGGAAAAATCCGGAAAAAAAATTCGGAAAAATCAGGAAAAAAAATTCGGAAAAATCCAGAAAAAAAATCCGGAAAAAAAATCCGGAAAAAAAATCCAGAAAAAAAACATACGGAAAAAAAATCCAGAAAAAAAATCCGGAAAAAAAAATCCGGAAAAATCCGGAAAAAAAATCCGGAAAAAAAAATCCGAAAAAAAAATCCGGAAAAAAAAATCAAAAAAAAAAATGCGGAAAAATCCGGAAAAAAATCCAAAAAAAAAATCCGGAAAAATCCGGAAAAAAAATCCGGAAAAATCCGGAAAAAAAATCCGAAAAAAAAAATCCGGAAAAATCCGGAAAAAAAAAATGCGGAAAAATCCGGAAAAAAAATTCGAAAAAATCCTGAAAAAAAATCAGAAAAAAAAAATCCGGAAAAATCCGGGAAAAAAAAATCCGGAAAAATCCGAAAAAAAAATCCGGAAAAAAAATCCCCCAAAAAAAATCCGGAAAAAAAAATCCGGAAAAAAAATCTGGAAAAAACAATCCGGAAAAAAAAATCAGAAAAAAAAAATATGGCAAAAAAAATCCGGAAAAAAAATCCGGAAAAAAAAATCCGGAAAAATCCGGAAAAAAAATCCGGAAAAAAAAATCCGAAAAAAAAATCCGGAAAAAAAATCAAAAAAAAAAATGCGGAAAAATCCAGAAAAAAAAATCCGGAAAAATCCGGAAAAAAATCCAGAAAAAAAATCCGGAAAAATCCAGAAAAAAAAAATGCGGAAAAATCCGGAAAAAAAATTCGGAAAAAAAAAATTCGAAAAAGAAAATCCGGAAAAATCCTGAAAAAAAATTCGAAAAAATCCTGAAAAAAAATCAGAAAAAAAAAATCCGGAAAAATCCGAAAAAAAAAATCCGAAAAAAAAATCAGAAAAAAAAAATATGGCAAAAAAAATCCGGAAAAAAAATCCGGAAAAAAAACATACGGAAAAAAAATCCAGAAAAAAAATCCGGAAAAAAAAATCCGGAAAAATCCGGAAAAAAAATCCGGAAAAAAAAATCCGAAAAAAAAATCCGGAAAAAAAATCAAAAAAAAAAATGCGGAAAAATCCAGAAAAAAAATCCGGAAAAATCCGGAAAAAAATCCAGAAAAAAAATCCGGAAAAAAAATCCGGAAAAAAAATCCAAAAAAAAAATCCGGAAAAATCCGGAAAAAAATCCAGAAAAAAAAACAGGAAAAAAAAATGGGGAAAAATCCGGGAAAAAAAATTCAAAAAAAAAATCCGGAAAAATCCGGAAAAAAAATCCAGAAAAATCAGGAAAAAAAATCCTGGAAAAAAAAACTGGAAAAAAAAATCTTGAAAAATCCGGAAAAAAAAAATCCGGAAAAATCCGGAAAAAAAATTTGGAAAAAAAAATACGAAAAAATCCGGAAAAAAAAAATCCGGAAAAATCCTGAACAAAAATCCGAAAAAATCCTGGAAAAAAATAAAATAAAAAAAAATCCGGAAAAATCCTGAACAAAAACCGGAAGAAAATCCGGAAAAAAAAACAGGAATAAAAAATGCGGAAAAATCCGGAAAAAAAATGCGGAAAAATCCAGAAAAAAAATTTGAAAAAAAAATCCGAAAAAGAAAATCCAGAAAAAAAATCCGGAAAAAAAATCCGGAAAAAAATCCCCCCAAAAAATCCGGAAAAATCCGGAAAAAAAATCCGGAAAAATCCGGAAAAAAAAATCCAAAAAAAAAAATCAGAAAAAAAATCCGAAAAAAAAATCCGGAAAAATCCGGAAAAAAAAATATGGCAAAAAAAATCCGGAAAAAAAATCCAGAACAAAATCCGGAAAAAAAAATCCGGAAAAATCCGGAAAAAAAATCCAGAAAAAAAAATACGGAAAAAAAAATCCGAAAAAAAAAACCAGAAAAAAAAATCCGGAAAAAAAATCCAGAAAAAACTATCCGGAAAAATCCAGAAAAAATAATCTGGAAAAATCCAAAAAAAAAATCCGGAAAAAAAAATTCGAAAAAGAAAATCCGAAAAAATCCGAAAAAAAAACCAGAAAAAAAAATCCAGAAAAAAAATCCAGAAAAAACAATCGGGAAAAATCCAGAAAAAATAATCTGGAAAAATCCCAAAAAAAAAAATCCGGAAAAAAAAAATCCGGAAAGAAAATCCGGAAAAAAAATCCGGAAAAAAAATCCAGAAAAAAAATCCGGAAAAAAAAATCCGGAATAAAAAATCCGGAAAAAAAAAACTGGAAAAAAAAATCCAGAAAAATCCGGAAAAAAAAATCAGAAAAAAAAAATCCGGAAAAAAAATCAAAAAAAAAAATCCGGAAAAATCCGGAAAAAAAATCCGGAAAAAAAATCCGGAAAAATCCGGAAAAAAAAAATGCGGAAAAATCCGGAAAAAAAATTCGGAACAAAAAAAATTCGAAAGAGAAAATCCGGAAAAATCCGGAAAAAAAATCCGGAAAAATAAAAATACGGAAAAAACAATCCGGAAAAATCCAGAAAAAATTATCTGGAAAAATCCCAAAAAAAAAATCCGGAAAAAAAAATCCGGAAAAAGAATCCAAAAAAAAAAATCCGGAAAAATCCGGAAAAAAAAGAGGAAAAAAAATGGCGAAAAATCCGGAAAAAAAAATCCGGAAAAAAAATCCGGAAAAAAAACATACGGAAAAAAAATCCAGAAAAAAAATCCGGAAAAATCCGGAAAAAAAATCCGGAAAAAAAAATCCGAAAAAAAAATCCGGAAAAAAAATCAAAAAAAAAAATGCGGAAAAATCCAGAAAAAAAATCCGGAAAAAAAATTCGGAACAAAAAAAATTCGAAAGAGAAAATCCGGAAAAATCCGGAAAAAAAATCCGGAAAAATAAATACGGAAAAAACAATCCGGAAAAATCCAGAAAAAATTATCTGGAAAAATCCCAAAAAAAAAATCCGGAAAAAAAAAATCCGAAAAAAAAAATCCGGAAAAAAAAATCCGGAAAAAAAATCCAAAAAAAAAAATCCGGAAAAATCCGGAAAAAAAAGAGGAAAAAAAATGGCGAAAAATCCGGAAAAAAAAATCCGGAAAAAAAATCCGGAAAAAAAAATCCGGAAAAAAAAATCCGAAAAAAAAAACGGAAAAAAAAATCCGGAAAAAAAATCCGAAAAAAAAAAATCCGGAAAAATCCGGAAAAAAAAAATCCGGAAAAATCCGGAAAAAAAATTCGGAAAAAAAAATACGAAAAAATCAGGAAAAAATAAATCAGAAAAAAAAAACGGAAAAAAAAATCCGGAAAAAAAATCCGAAAAAAAAAAATCCGGAAAAATCCGGAAAAAAAAAACCGGAAAAATCCGGAAAAAAAAACTGGAAAAAAAAATCTTGAAAAATCCGGAAAAAAAAAATCCGGAAAAATCCTGAACAAAAATCCGAAAAAATCCTGGAAAAAAATAAATAAAAAAAAAATCCGGAAAAATCCGGAAAAAAAACCGGAAGAAAATCCGGAAAAAAAACAGGAATAAAAAATGCGGAAAAATCCAGAAAAAAAATGCGGAAAAATCCAGAAAAAAAATTCGGAAAAAAAAAACCGGAAAAAAAAATCCGGAAAAAAAAAACGGAAAAAAAAATCCGGAAAAAAAAATACGAAAAAATCAGGAAAAAAAAAATCCGGAAAAATCCTGAAAAAAAATCCGAAAAAATCCTGAAAAAAAATCCAAAAAAAAAAAATCCGGAAAAAAAATCCGGAAAAAAATCCGGAAAAAAAAACAGGAAAAAAAATGCGGAAAAATCCGGAAAAAAAATCCGGAAAAAAAAATCCGGAAAAAAAAATCCGATAAAAAAAACCAGAAAAAAAAATCCGGAAAAAAAATCCGAAAAAAAAATTCGGAAAAGAAAATTCGAAAAAGAAAATCCGAAAAAATCCGAAAAAAAAACCAGAAAAAAAAATCCAGAAAAAAAATCCAGAAAAAACAATCCGGAAAAATCCAGAAAAAATAATCTGGAAAAATCCAAAAAAAAAATCCGGAAAAAAAAATTCGAAAAAGAAAATCCGAAAAAATCCGAAAAAAAAACCAGAAAAAAAAATCCAGAAAAAAAATCCAGAAAAAACAATCCGGAAAAATCCAGAAAAAATAATCTGGAAAAATCCAAAAAAAAATCCGGAAAAAAAAAATCCGAAAAAAAAAATCCGGAAAAAAAATCCAAAAAAAAAATCCGGAAAAATCCGGAGGAAAAATCAAGAAAAAAAAATCCGGAAAAAAAATCCGGAAAAAAAATCCAGAAAAAAAATCCGGAAAAAAAAATCCGGAAAAAAAAATCCGGAAAAAAAATCAAAAAAAAAAATCCGGAAAAATCCGGAGGAAAAATCCAGAAAAAAAAAATCCGGAAAAAAAATCCGGAAAAAAAATCCAGAAAAAAAATCCGGAAAAAAAAATCCGGAAAAAAAAACCGGAAAAAAAAAATCCGGAAAAAAAATCCGGAAAAAAAAACCGGAAAAAAAACGGAAAAATCCGGAAAAAAAAATCCGAAAAAAAAATCCGGAAAAAAAAATAAAAAAAATGCGGAAAAATCCGGAAAAATCCGGAAAAAAATCCAGAAAAAAAATCCGGAAAAAAAATCCGGAAAAAAAATATAAAAAAAATGCGGAAAAATCCGGAAAAATCCGGAAAAAAATCCAGAAAAAAAATCCGGAAAAAAAATCCGGAAAAAAAATCCAAAAAAAAATCCGGAAAAATCCGGAAAAAAAATCCGGAAAAATCCGGAAAAAAAATCCGGAAAAAAAATCCGGAAAAAAAATCCAGAAAAAAAATCCGGAAAAAAAAATCCGGAAAAAAAAACCGGAAAAAAAAAATCCGGAAAAATCCGGAAAAAAAATCCGGAAAAAAAATCCGGAAAAAAAATCCGATAAAAAAAACCAGAAAAAAAAATCCGGAAAAAAAATCCGAAAAAAAAAATTCGGAAAAATCCAGAAAAAAAAAATGCGGAAAAATCCGGAAAAAAAATTCGGAAAAAAAAAATTCGAAAAAGAAAATCCGGAAAAATCCTGAAAAAAAATTCGAAAAAATCCTGAAAAAAAATCAGAAAAAAAAAATCCGGAAAAATCCGGGAAAAAAAAATCCGGAAAAATCCGAAAAAAAAAATCCGGAAAAAAAATCCCCCAAAAAAAATCCGGAAAAAAAAATCCGGAAAAAAAATCCGGAAAAAAAAATCAGAAAAAAAAAATATGGCAAAAAAAATCCGGAAAAAAAATCCAGAAAAAAAACATACGGAAAAAAAATCCAGAAAAAAAATCCGGAAAAATCCGGAAAAAAAATCCGGAAAAAAAAATCCGAAAAAAAAATCCGGAAAAAAAATCAAAAAAAAAAATGCGGAAAAATCCAGAAAAAAAATCCGGAAAAAAAATTCGGAACAAAAAAAATTCGAAAGAGAAAATCCGGAAAAATCCGGAAAAAAAATCCGGAAAAATAAATACGGAAAAAACAATCCGGAAAAATCCAGAAAAAATTATCTGGAAAAATCCCAAAAAAAAAATCCGGAAAAAAAAAATCCGAAAAAAAAAATCCGGAAAAAAAAATCCGGAAAAAAAATCCAAAAAAAAAAATCCGGAAAAATCCGGAAAAAAAAGAGGAAAAAAAATGGCGAAAAATCCGGAAAAAAAAATCCGGAAAAAAAATCCGGAAAAAAAAATCCGGAAAAAAAAATCCGAAAAAAAAAACGGAAAAAAAAATCCGGAAAAAAAATCCGAAAAAAAAAAATCCGGAAAAATCCGGAAAAAAAAAATCCGGAAAAATCCGGAAAAAAAATTCGGAAAAAAAAATACGAAAAAATCAGGAAAAAATAAATCAGAAAAAAAAAACGGAAAAAAAAATCCGGAAAAAAAATCCGAAAAAAAAAAATCCGGAAAAATCCGGAAAAAAAAAACCGGAAAAATACGGAAAAAAAAACTGGAAAAAAAAATCTTGAAAAATCCGGAAAAAAAAAATCCGGAAAAATCCTGAACAAAAATCCGAAAAAATCCTGGAAAAAAATAAAAAAAAAAAAAAATCCGGAAAAATCCGGAAAAAAAACCGGAAGAAAATCCGAAAAAAAAACAGGAATAAAAAATGCGGAAAAATCCAGAAAAAAAATGCGGAAAAATCCAGAAAAAAAATTCGGAAAAAAAAAACCGGAAAAAAAAATCCGGAAAAAAAAAACGGAAAAAAAAATCCGGAAAAAAAAATACGAAAAAATCAGGAAAAAAAAAATCCGGAAAAATCCTGAAAAAAAATCCGAAAAAATCCTGAAAAAAAATCCAAAAAAAAAAATCCGGAAAAAAAATCCGGAAAAAAATCCGGAAAAAAAAACAGGAAAAAAAATGCGGAAAAATCCGGAAAAAAAATCCGGAAAAAAAAATCCGGAAAAAAAAATCCGATAAAAAAAACCAGAAAAAAAAATCCGGAAAAAAAATCCGAAAAAAAAAATTCGGAAAAGAAAATTCGAAAAAGAAAATCCGAAAAAATCCGAAAAAAAAACCAGAAAAAAAAATCCAGAAAAAAAATCCAGAAAAAACAATCCGGAAAAATCCAGAAAAAATAATCTGGAAAAATCCAAAAAAAAAATCCGGAAAAAAAAATTCGAAAAAGAAAATCCGAAAAAATCCGAAAAAAAAACCAGAAAAAAAAATCCAGAAAAAAAATCCAGAAAAAACAATCCGGAAAAATCCAGAAAAAATAATCTGGAAAAATCCAAAAAAAAATCCGGAAAAAAAAAATCCGAAAAAAAAAATCCGGAAAAAAAATCCAAAAAAAAAATCCGGAAAAATCCGGAGGAAAAATCAAGAAAAAAAAATCCGGAAAAAAAATCCGGAAAAAAAATCCAGAAAAAAAATCCGGAAAAAAAAATCCGGAAAAAAAAATCCGGAAAAAAAATCAAAAAAAAAAATCCGGAAAAAAAATCCGGAAAAAAAAATCCGGAAAAAAAAACCGGAAAAAAAAAATCCGGAAAAAAAAATCCGGAAAAAAAAACCGGAAAAAAAACGGAAAAATCCGGAAAAAAAAATCCGAAAAAAAAATCCGGAAAAAAAAATAAAAAAAATGCGGAAAAATCCGGAAAAATCCGGAAAAAAATCCAGAAAAAAAATCCGAAAAAAAAATCCGGAAAAAAAATATAAAAAAAATGCGGAAAAATCCGGAAAAATCCGGAAAAAAATCCAGAAAAAAAATCCGGAAAAAAAATCCGGAAAAAAATCCAAAAAAAAATCCGTAAAAATCCGGAAAAAAAATCCGGAAAAATCCGGAAAAAAAATCCGGAAAAATCCGGAAAAAAAATCCGGAAAAAAAAATCCGGAAAAAAAATTTGGAAAAAAATCCAAAAAAAAATCCGGAAAAATCCGGAAAAAAAATCCGGAAAAATCCGGAAAAAAAATCCGGAAAAAAAATCCGGAAAAAAAATTTGGAACAAAAAATTTGAAAAAGAAAATCCGGAAAAATCCGGAAAAAAAATCCGGAAAAAAAATCCAGAAAAAAAATCCGGAAAAAAAAATCCGGAAAAAAAAATCCAGAAAAAAAAATCCGGAAAAAAAATCCGAAAAAAAAAATCCGGAAAAATCCGGAAAAAAAATCCAGAAAAAAAATCCGGAAAAAAAAATCCGGAAAAAAAAATCCAGAAAAAAAAATCCGGAAAAAAAATCCGAAAAAAAAAATCCGGAAAAATCCGGAAAAAAAAAATGCAGAAAAATCCGGAAAAAAAATTCGGAAAAAAAAAATTCGAAAAAGAAAATCCGGAAAAATCCTGAAAAAAAATTCGAAAAAATCCTGAAAAAAAATCAGAAAAAAAAAATCCGGAAAAATCCGGGAAAAAAAAATCCGGAAAAATCAGAAAAAAAAAATCCCCCAAAAAAAATCCGGAAAAAAAAATCCGGAAAAAAAATCCGGAAAAAACAATCCGGAAAAAAAAATCAGAAAAAAAAAATATGGCAAAAAAAATCCGGAAAAAAAATCCAGAAAAAAAACATACGGAAAAAAAATCCAGAAAAAAAATCCGGAAAAAAAAATCCGGAAAAATCCGGAAAAAAAATCCGGAAAAAAAAATCCGAAAAAAAAATCCGGAAAAATCCGGAAAAAAAATCCAGAAAAATCCAAAAAAAAAACCGGAAACAAAAATCCGGAAAAAAAAAACGGAAAAAAAAATCCGGAAAAAAAAATCCGGAAAAATAAAGCCGGAAAAAAAAAATCAGAAAAAAAAAAATCCGGAAAAAAAATCAAAAAAAAAAAATCCGGAAAAATCCGGAAAAAAATCCGGAAAAAAAAGAGGAAAAAAAATGGCAAAAAATCCGGAAAAAAAAATCCGGAAAAAAAATCCGGAAAAAAAAATCCGGAAAAAAAAATCAGAAAAAAAAACGGAAAAAAAAATCCGGAAAAAAAATCCGAAAAAAAAAATCCGGAAAAATCCGGAAAAAAAAAATCCGGAAAAATCCGGAAAAAAAATTCGGAAAAAAAAATCCGAAAAAAAATCCGGAAAAAAAAATCCAGAAAAAAAATCCGGAAAAAAAAATCCGGAAAAAAAAATCAGAAAAAAAAAACGGAAAAAAAAATCCGGAAAAAAATCCGAAAAAAAAAATACGAAAAAATCAGGAAAAAAAAATCAAAAAAAAAAATCCGGAAAAATCCGGAAAAAAAATTCGGAAAAAAAAATACGAAAAAATCAGGAAAAAAAAATCCGGAAAAATCCTGAAAAAACATCCGAAAAAATCCTGAAAAAAAATCCAAAAAAAAAAAATCCGGAAAAAAAATCCGGAAAAAAATCCGGAAAAAAAAACAGGAAAAAAAATGCGGAAAAATCCGGAAAAAAAAAATGCGGAAAAATCCGGAAAAAAAAATCTGAAAAAAAAAACCAGAAAAAAAAATCCGGAAAAAAAATCCAGAAAAAACTATCCGGAAAAATCCAGAAAAAATAATCTGGAAAAATCCAAAAAAAAAATCCGGAAAAAAAAATTCGAAAAAGAAAATCCGAAAAAATCCGAAAAAAAAACCAGAAAAAAAAATCCAGAAAAAAAATCCAGAAAAAACAATCCGGAAAAATCCAGAAAAAATAATCTGGAAAAATCCAAAAAAAAAATCCGGAAAAAAAAATTCGAAAAAGAAAATCCGAAAAAATCCGAAAAAAAAACCAGAAAAAAAAATCCAGAAAAAAAATCCAGAAAAAACAATCCGGAAAAATCCAGAAAAAATAATCTGGAAAAATCCAAAAAAAAATCCGGAAAAAAAAAATCCGAAAAAAAAATCCGGAAAAAAAATCCAAAAAAAAAATCCGGAAAAATCCGGAGGAAAAATCAAGAAAAAAAAATCCGGAAAAAAAATCCGGAAAAAAAATCCAGAAAAAAAATCCGGAAAAAAAAATCCGGAAAAAAAAATCCGGAAAAAAAATCAAAAAAAAAAATCCGGAAAAATCCGGAGGAAAAATCCAGAAAAAAAAAATCCGGAAAAAAAATCCGGAAAAAAAATCCAGAAAAAAAATCCGGAAAAAAAAATCCGGAAAAAAAAACCGGAAAAAAAAAATCCGGAAAAAAAAATCCGGAAAAAAAAACCGGAAAAAAACCGGAAAAATCCGGAAAAAAAAATCCGAAAAAAAAATCCGGAAAAAAAAATAAAAAAAATGCGGAAAAATCCGGAAAAATCCGGAAAAAAATCCAGAAAAAAAATCCGAAAAAAAAATCCGGAAAAAAAATATAAAAAAAATGCGGAAAAATCCGGAAAAATCCGGAAAAAAATCCAGAAAAAAAATCCGGAAAAAAAATCCGGAAAAAAAATCCAAAAAAAAATCCGGAAAAATCCGGAAAAAAAATCCGGAAAAATCCGGAAAAAAAATCCGGAAAAAAAAATCCGGAAAAATCCGGAAAAAAAATCCGGAAAAAAAAATCCGGAAAAAAAATTTGGAAAAAAATCCAAAAAAAAATCCGTAAAAATCCGGAAAAAAAATCCGGAAAAATCCGGAAAAAAAATCCGGAAAAAAAAATCCGGAAAAAAAATTTGGAACAAAAAATTCGAAAAAGAAAATCCGGAAAAATCCGGAAAAAAAATCCGGAAAAAAAATCCAGAAAAAAAATCCGGAAAAAAAAATCCGGAAAAAAAAATCAGAAAAAAAAATCCGGAAAAAAAATCCGAAAAAAAAAATCCGGAAAAATCCGGAAAAAAAAAATGCGGAAAAATCCGGAAAAAAAATTCGGAAAAATCAGGAAAAAAAATTCGGAAAAATCCAGAAAAAAAATCCGGAAAAAAAATCCGGAAAAAAAATCCAGAAAAAAAACATACGGAAAAAAAATCCAGAAAAAAATCCGGAAAAAAAAATCCGGAAAAATCCGGAAAAAAAATCCGGAAAAAAAAATCCGAAAAAAAAATCCGTAAAAAAAAATCAAAAAAAAAAATGCGGAAAAATCCGGAAAAAAATCCAAAAAAAAAATCCGGAAAAATCCGGAAAAAAAATCCGGAAAAATCCGGAAAAAAAATCCGAAAAAAAAAATCCGGAAAAATCCGGAAAAAAAAAATGCGGAAAAATCCGGAAAAAAAATTCGAAAAAATCCTGAAAAAAAATCAGAAAAAAAAAATCCGGAAAAATCCGGGAAAAAAAAATCCGGAAAAATCCGAAAAAAAAATCCGGAAAAAAAATCCCCCAAAAAAAATCCGGAAAAAAAAATCCGGAAAAAAAATCTGGAAAAAACAATCCGGAAAAAAAAATCAGAAAAAAAAAATATGGCAAAAAAAATCCGGAAAAAAAATCCGGAAAAAAAAATCCGGAAAAATCCGGAAAAAAAATCCGGAAAAAAAAATCCGAAAAAAAAATCCGGAAAAAAAATCAAAAAAAAAAATGCGGAAAAATCCAGAAAAAAAAATCCGAAAAAAATCCGGAAAAAAATCCAGAAAAAAAATCCGGAAAAATCCAGAAAAAAAAAATGCGGAAAAATCCGGAAAAAAAATTCGGAAAAAAAAAATTCGAAAAAGAAAATCCGGAAAAATCCTGAAAAAAAATTCGAAAAAATCCTGAAAAAAAATCAGAAAAAAAAAATCCGGAAAAATCCGAAAAAAAAAATCCGAAAAAAAAATCAGAAAAAAAAAATATGGCAAAAAAAATCCGGAAAAAAAATCCGGAAAAAAAACATACGGAAAAAAAATCCAGAAAAAAAATCCGGAAAAAAAAATCCGGAAAAATCCGGAAAAAAAATCCGGAAAAAAAAATCCGAAAAAAAAATCCGGAAAAAAAATCAAAAAAAAAAATGCGGAAAAATCCAGAAAAAAAATCCGGAAAAATCCGTAAAAAAATCCAGAAAAAAAATCCGGAAAAAAAATCCGGAAAAAAAATCCAAAAAAAAAATCCGGAAAAATCCGGAAAAAAATCCAGAAAAAAAAACAGGAAAAAAAAATGGGGAAAAATCCGGGAAAAAAAATTCAAAAAAAAAATCCGGAAAAATCCGGAAAAAAAATCCAGAAAAATCAGGAAAAAAAATCCTGGAAAAAAAAACTGGAAAAAAAAATCTTGAAAAATCCGGAAAAAAAAAATCCGGAAAAATCCGGAAAAAAAATTTGGAAAAAAAAATACGAAAAAATCCGGAAAAAAAAAATCCGGAAAAATCCTGAACAAAAACCGGAAGAAAATCCGGAAAAAAAAACAGGAATAAAAAATGCGGAAAAATCCGGAAAAAAAATGCGGAAAAATCCAGAAAAAAAATTTGAAAAAAAAAATCCGAAAAAGAAAATCCAGAAAAAAAATCCGGAAAAAAAATCCGGAAAAAAATCCCCCCAAAAAATCCGGAAAAATCCGGAAAAAAAATCCGGAAAAATCCGGAAAAAAAAATCCAAAAAAAAAAATCAGAAAAAAAATCCGAAAAAAAAATCCGGAAAAATCCGGAAAAAAAAATATGGCAAAAAAAATCCGGAAAAAAAATCCAGAACAAAATCCGGAAAAAAAAATCCGGAAAAATCCGGAAAAAAAATCCAGAAAAAAAAATCCGGAAAAAAAAATCCGAAAAAAAAAACCAGAAAAAAAAATCCGGAAAAAAAATCCAGAAAAAACTATCCGGAAAAATCCAGAAAAAATAATCTGGAAAAATCCAAAAAAAAAATCCGGAAAAAAAAATTCGAAAAAGAAAATCCGAAAAAATCCGAAAAAAAAACCAGAAAAAAAAATCCAGAAAAAAAATCCAGAAAAAACAATCGGGAAAAATCCAGAAAAAATAATCTGGAAAAATCCCAAAAAAAAAAATCCGGAAAAAAAAAATCCGGAAAGAAAATCCGGAAAAAAAATCCGGAAAAAAAATCCAGAAAAAAAATCCGGAAAAAAAAATCCGGAATAAAAAATCCGGAAAAAAAAAACTGGAAAAAAAAATCCAGAAAAATCCGGAAAAAAAAATCAGAAAAAAAAAATCCGGAAAAAAAATCAAAAAAAAAAATCCGGAAAAATCCGGAAAAAAAATCCGGAAAAAAAATCCGGAAAAATCCGGAAAAAAAAAATGCGGAAAAATCCGGAAAAAAAATTCGGAACAAAAAAAATTCGAAAGAGAAAATCCGGAAAAATCCGGAAAAAAAATCCGGAAAAATAAAAATACGGAAAAAACAATCCGGAAAAATCCAGAAAAAATTATCTGGAAAAATCCCAAAAAAAAAATCCGGAAAAAAAAATCCGGAAAAAGAATCCAAAAAAAAAAATCCGGAAAAATCCGGAAAAAAAAGAGGAAAAAAAATGGCGAAAAATCCGGAAAAAAAAATCCGGAAAAAAAATCCGGAAAAAAAACATACGGAAAAAAAATCCAGAAAAAAAATCCGGAAAAATCCGGAAAAAAAATCCGGAAAAAAAAATCCGAAAAAAAAATCCGGAAAAAAAATCAAAAAAAAAAATGCGGAAAAATCCAGAAAAAAAATCCGGAAAAAAAATTCGGAACAAAAAAAATTCGAAAGAGAAAATCCGGAAAAATCCGGAAAAAAAATCCGGAAAAATAAATACGGAAAAAACAATCCGGAAAAATCCAGAAAAAATTATCTGGAAAAATCCCAAAAAAAAAATCCGGAAAAAAAAAATCCGAAAAAAAAAATCCGGAAAAAAAAATCCGGAAAAAAAATCCAAAAAAAAAAATCCGGAAAAATCCGGAAAAAAAAGAGGAAAAAAAATGGCGAAAAATCCGGAAAAAAAAATCCGGAAAAAAAATCCGGAAAAAAAAATCCGGAAAAAAAAATCCGAAAAAAAAAACGGAAAAAAAAATCCGGAAAAAAAATCCGAAAAAAAAAAATCCGGAAAAATCCGGAAAAAAAAAATCCGGAAAAATCCGGAAAAAAAATTCGGAAAAAAAAATACGAAAAAATCAGGAAAAAATAAATCAGAAAAAAAAAACGGAAAAAAAAATCCGGAAAAAAAATCCGAAAAAAAAAAATCCGGAAAAATCCGGAAAAAAAAAACCGGAAAAATCCGGAAAAAAAAACTGGAAAAAAAAATCTTGAAAAATCCGGAAAAAAAAAATCCGGAAAAATCCTGAACAAAAATCCGAAAAAATCCTGGAAAAAAATAAAAAAAAAAAAAATCCGGAAAAATCCGGAAAAAAAACCGGAAGAAAATCCGGAAAAAAAACAGGAATAAAAAATGCGGAAAAATCCAGAAAAAAAATGCGGAAAAATCCAGAAAAAAAATTCGGAAAAAAAAAACCGGAAAAAAAAATCCGGAAAAAAAAAACGGAAAAAAAAATCCGGAAAAAAAAATACGAAAAAATCAGGAAAAAAAAAATCCGGAAAAATCCTGAAAAAAAATCCGAAAAAATCCTGAAAAAAAATCCAAAAAAAAAAAATCCGGAAAAAAAATCCGGAAAAAAATCCGGAAAAAAAAACAGGAAAAAAAATGCGGAAAAATCCGGAAAAAAAATCCGGAAAAAAAAATCCGGAAAAAAAAATCCGATAAAAAAAACCAGAAAAAAAAATCCGGAAAAAAAATCCGAAAAAAAAAATTCGGAAAAGAAAATTCGAAAAAGAAAATCCGAAAAAATCCGAAAAAAAAACCAGAAAAAAAAATCCAGAAAAAAAATCCAGAAAAAACAATCCGGAAAAATCCAGAAAAAATAATCTGGAAAAATCCAAAAAAAAAATCCGGAAAAAAAATTCGAAAAAGAAAATCCGAAAAAATCCGAAAAAAAAACCAGAAAAAAAAATCCAGAAAAAAAATCCAGAAAAAACAATCCGGAAAAATCCAGAAAAAATAATCTGGAAAAATCCAAAAAAAAATCCGGAAAAAAAAAATCCGAAAAAAAAAATCCGGAAAAAAAATCCAAAAAAAAAATCCGGAAAAATCCGGAGGAAAAATCAAGAAAAAAAAATCCGGAAAAAAAATCCGGAAAAAAAATCCAGAAAAAAAATCCGGAAAAAAAAATCCGGAAAAAAAAATCCGGAAAAAAAATCAAAAAAAAAAATCCGGAAAAATCCGGAGGAAAAATCCAGAAAAAAAAAATCCGGAAAAAAAATCCGGAAAAAAAATCCAGAAAAAAAATCCGGAAAAAAAATCCGGAAAAAAAAACCGGAAAAAAAAAATCCGGAAAAAAAAATCCGGAAAAAAAAACCGGAAAAAAAACGGAAAAATCCGGAAAAAAAAATCCGAAAAAAAAATCCGGAAAAAAAAATAAAAAAAATGCGGAAAAATCCGGAAAAATCCGGAAAAAAATCCAGAAAAAAAATCCGAAAAAAAAATCCGGAAAAAAAATATAAAAAAAATGCGGAAAAATCCGGAAAAATCCGGAAAAAAATCCAGAAAAAAAATCCGGAAAAAAAATCCGGAAAAAAAATCCAAAAAAAAATCCGGAAAAATCCGGAAAAAAAATCCGGAAAAATCCGGAAAAAAAATCCGGAAAAAAAATCCGGAAAAAAAATCCAGAAAAAAAATCCGGAAAAAAAAATCCGGAAAAAAAAACCGGAAAAAAAAAATCCGGAAAAAAAAATCCGGAAAAAAAAACCGGAAAAAAACCGGAAAAATCCGGAAAAAAAAATCCGAAAAAAAAATCCGGAAAAAAAAATAAAAAAAATGCGGAAAAATCCGGAAAAATCCGGAAAAAAATCCAGAAAAAAAATCCGAAAAAAAAATCCGGAAAAAAAATATAAAAAAAATGCGGAAAAATCCGGAAAAATCCGGAAAAAAATCCAGAAAAAAAATCCGGAAAAAAAATCCGGAAAAAAATCCAAAAAAAAATCCGTAAAAATCCGGAAAAAAAATCCGGAAAAATCCGGAAAAAAAATCCGGAAAAATCCGGAAAAAAAATCCGGAAAAAAAAATCCGGAAAAAAAATTTGGAAAAAAATCCAAAAAAAAATCCGGAAAAATCCGGAAAAAAAATCCGGAAAAATCCGGAAAAAAAATCCGGAAAAAAAAATCCGGAAAAAAAATTTGGAACAAAAAATTTGAAAAAGAAAATCCGGAAAAATCCGGAAAAAAAATCCGGAAAAAAAAATCCGGAAAAAAAATCCAGAAAAAAAATCCGGAAAAAAAAATCCGGAAAAAAAAATCCAGAAAAAAAAATCCGGAAAAAAAATCCGAAAAAAAAAATCCGGAAAAATCCGGAAAAAAAAAATGCAGAAAAATCCGGAAAAAAAATTCGGAAAAAAAAAATTCGAAAAAGAAAATCCGGAAAAATCCTGAAAAAAAATTCGGAAAAAAAAAATTCGAAAAAGAAAATCCGGAAAAATCCTGAAAAAAAATTCGAAAAAATCCTGAAAAAAAATCAGAAAAAAAAAATCCGGAAAAATCCGGGAAAAAAAAATCCGGAAAAATCAGAAAAAAAAAATCCCCCAAAAAAAATCCGGAAAAAAAAATCCGGAAAAAAAATCCGGAAAAAACAATCCGGAAAAAAAAATCAGAAAAAAAAAATATGGCAAAAAAAATCCGGAAAAAAAATCCAGAAAAAAAACATACGGAAAAAAAATCCAGAAAAAAAATCCGGAAAAAAAAATCCGGAAAAATCCGGAAAAAAAATCCGGAAAAAAAAATCCGAAAAAAAAATCCGGAAAAATCCGGAAAAAAAATCCAGAAAAATCCAAAAAAAAAACCGGAAACAAAAATCCGGAAAAAAAAAACGGAAAAAAAAATCCGGAAAAAAAAATCCGGAAAAATAAAACCGGAAAAAAAAAATCAGAAAAAAAAAAATCCGGAAAAAAAATCAAAAAAAAAAAATCCGGAAAAATCCGGAAAAAAATCCGGAAAAAAAAGAGGAAAAAAAATGGCAAAAAATCCGGAAAAAAAAATCCGGAAAAAAAATCCGGAAAAAAAAATCCGGAAAAAAAAATCAGAAAAAAAAATCCGGAAAAAAAATCCGAAAAAAAAAATCCGGAAAAATCCGGAAAAAAAAAATCCGGAAAAATCCGGAAAAAAAATTCGGAAAAAAAAATCCGAAAAAAAATCCGGAAAAAAAAATCCAGAAAAAAAATCCGGAAAAAAAAATCCGGAAAAAAAAATCAGAAAAAAAAAACGGAAAAAAAAATCCGGAAAAAAATCCGAAAAAAAAAATACGAAAAAATCAGGAAAAAAAAATCAAAAAAAAAAATCCGGAAAAATCCGGAAAAAAAATTCGGAAAAAAAAATACGAAAAAATCAGGAAAAAAAAATCCGGAAAAATCCTGAAAAAACATCCGAAAAAATCCTGAAAAAAAATCCAAAAAAAAAAAATCCGGAAAAAAAATCCGGAAAAAAATCCGGAAAAAAAAACAGGAAAAAAAATGCGGAAAAATCCGGAAAAAAAAAATGCGGAAAAATCCGGAAAAAAAAATCTGAAAAAAAAAACCAGAAAAAAAAATCCGGAAAAAAAATCCAGAAAAAACTATCCGGAAAAATCCAGAAAAAATAATCTGGAAAAATCCAAAAAAAAAATCCGGAAAAAAAAATTCGAAAAAGAAAATCCGAAAAAATCCGAAAAAAAAACCAGAAAAAAAAATCCAGAAAAAAAATCCAGAAAAAACAATCCGGAAAAATCCAGAAAAAATAATCTGGAAAAATCCAAAAAAAAAATCCGGAAAAAAAAATTCGAAAAAGAAAATCCGAAAAAATCCGAAAAAAAACCAGAAAAAAAAATCCAGAAAAAAAATCCAGAAAAAACAATCCGGAAAAATCCAGAAAAAATAATCTGGAAAAATCCAAAAAAAAATCCGGAAAAAAAAAATCCGAAAAAAAAATCCGGAAAAAAAATCCAAAAAAAAAATCCGGAAAAATCCGGAGGAAAAATCAAGAAAAAAAAAATCCGGAAAAAAAATCCGGAAAAAAAATCCAGAAAAAAAATCCGGAAAAAAAAATCCGGAAAAAAAAATCCGGAAAAAAAATCAAAAAAAAAAATCCGGAAAAATCCGGAGGAAAAATCCAGAAAAAAAAAATCCGGAAAAAAAATCCGGAAAAAAAATCCAGAAAAAAAATCCGGAAAAAAAAATCCGGAAAAAAAAACCGGAAAAAAAAAATCCGGAAAAAAAAATCCGGAAAAAAAAACCGGAAAAAAACCGGAAAAATCCGGAAAAAAAAATCCGAAAAAAAAATCCGGAAAAAAAAATAAAAAAAATGCGGAAAAATCCGGAAAAATCCGGAAAAAAATCCAGAAAAAAAATCCGAAAAAAAAATCCGGAAAAAAAATATAAAAAAAATGCGGAAAAATCCGGAAAAATCCGGAAAAAAATCCAGAAAAAAAATCCGGAAAAAAAATCCGGAAAAAAAATCCAAAAAAAAATCCGGAAAAATCCGGAAAAAAAATCCGGAAAAATCCGGAAAAAAAATCCGGAAAAAAAAATCCGGAAAAATCCGGAAAAAAAATCCGGAAAAAAAAATCCGGAAAAAAAATTTGGAAAAAAATCCAAAAAAAAATCCGTAAAAATCCGGAAAAAAAATCCGGAAAAATCCGGAAAAAAAATCCGGAAAAAAAAATCCGGAAAAAAAATTTGGAACAAAAAATTCGAAAAAGAAAATCCGGAAAAATCCGGAAAAAAAATCCGGAAAAAAAATCCAGAAAAAAAATCCGGAAAAAAAAATCCGGAAAAAAAAATCAGAAAAAAAAATCCGGAAAAAAAATCCGAAAAAAAAAATCCGGAAAAATCCGGAAAAAAAAAATGCGGAAAAATCCGGAAAAAAAATTCGGAAAAATCAGGAAAAAAAATTCGGAAAAATCCAGAAAAAAAATCCGGAAAAAAAATCCGGAAAAAAAATCCAGAAAAAAAACATACGGAAAAAAAATCCAGAAAAAAATCCGGAAAAAAAAATCCGGAAAAATCCGGAAAAAAAATCCGGAAAAAAAAATCCGAAAAAAAAATCCGGAAAAAAAAATCAAAAAAAAAAATGCGGAAAAATCCGGAAAAAAATCCAAAAAAAAAATCCGGAAAAATCCGGAAAAAAAATCCGGAAAAATCCGGAAAAAAAATCCGAAAAAAAAAATCCGGAAAAATCCGGAAAAAAAAAATGCGGAAAAATCCGGAAAAAAAATTCGAAAAAATCCTGAAAAAAAATCAGAAAAAAAAAATCCGGAAAAATCCGAGAAAAAAAAATCCGGAAAAATCCGAAAAAAAAATCCGGAAAAAAAATCCCCCAAAAAAAATCCGGAAAAAAAAATCCGGAAAAAAAATCTGGAAAAAACAATCCGGAAAAAAAAATCAGAAAAAAAAAATATGGCAAAAAAAATCCGGAAAAAAAATCCGGAAAAAAAAATCCGGAAAAATCCGGAAAAAAAATCCGGAAAAAAAAATCCGAAAAAAAAATCCGGAAAAAAAATCAAAAAAAAAAATGCGGAAAAATCCAGAAAAAAAAATCCGAAAAAAATCCGGAAAAAAATCCAGAAAAAAAATCCGGAAAAATCCAGAAAAAAAAAATGCGGAAAAATCCGGAAAAAAAATTCGGAAAAAAAAAATTCGAAAAAGAAAATCCGGAAAAATCCTGAAAAAAAATTCGAAAAAATCCTGAAAAAAAATCAGAAAAAAAAAATCCGGAAAAATCCGAAAAAAAAAATCCGAAAAAAAAATCAGAAAAAAAAAATATGGCAAAAAAAATCCGGAAAAAAAATCCGGAAAAAAAACATACGGAAAAAAAATCCAGAAAAAAAATCCGGAAAAAAAAATCCGGAAAAATCCGGAAAAAAAATCCGGAAAAAAAAATCCGAAAAAAAAATCCGGAAAAAAAATCAAAAAAAAAAATGCGGAAAAATCCAGAAAAAAAATCCGGAAAAATCCGTAAAAAAATCCAGAAAAAAAATCCGGAAAAAAAATCCGGAAAAAAAATCCAAAAAAAAAATCCGGAAAAATCCGGAAAAAAATCCAGAAAAAAAAACAGGAAAAAAAAATGGGGAAAAATCCGGGAAAAAAAATTCAAAAAAAAAATCCGGAAAAATCCGGAAAAAAAATCCAGAAAAATCAGGAAAAAAAATCCTGGAAAAAAAAACTGGAAAAAAAAATCTTGAAAAATCCGGAAAAAAAAAATCCGGAAAAATCCGGAAAAAAAATTTGGAAAAAAAAATACGAAAAAATCCGGAAAAAAAAAATCCGGAAAAATCCTGAACAAAAACCGGAAGAAAATCCGGAAAAAAAAACAGGAATAAAAAATGCGGAAAAATCCGGAAAAAAAATGCGGAAAAATCCAGAAAAAAAATTTGAAAAAAAAAATCCGAAAAAGAAAATCCAGAAAAAAAATCCGGAAAAAAAATCCGGAAAAAAATCCCCCCAAAAAATCCGGAAAAATCCGGAAAAAAAATCCGGAAAAATCCGGAAAAAAAAATCCAAAAAAAAAAATCAGAAAAAAAATCCGAAAAAAAAATCCGGAAAAATCCGGAAAAAAAAATATGGCAAAAAAAATCCGGAAAAAAAATCCAGAACAAAATCCGGAAAAAAAAATCCGGAAAAATCCGGAAAAAAAATCCAGAAAAAAAAATCCGGAAAAAAAAATCCGAAAAAAAAAACCAGAAAAAAAAATCCGGAAAAAAAATCCAGAAAAAACTATCCGGAAAAATCCAGAAAAAATAATCTGGAAAAATCCAAAAAAAAAATCCGGAAAAAAAAATTCGAAAAAGAAAATCCGAAAAAATCCGAAAAAAAAACCAGAAAAAAAAATCCAGAAAAAAAATCCAGAAAAAACAATCGGGAAAAATCCAGAAAAAATAATCTGGAAAAATCCCAAAAAAAAAAATCCGGAAAAAAAAAATCCGGAAAGAAAATCCGGAAAAAAAATCCGGAAAAAAAATCCAGAAAAAAAATCCGGAAAAAAAAATCCGGAATAAAAAATCCGGAAAAAAAAAACTGGAAAAAAAAATCCAGAAAAATCCGGAAAAAAAAATCAGAAAAAAAAAATCCGGAAAAAAAATCAAAAAAAAAAATCCGGAAAAATCCGGAAAAAAAATCCGGAAAAATCCGGAAAAAATATCCGAAAAAAAAAATCCGGAAAAATCCAGAAAAAAAAAATGCGGAAAAATCCGGAAAAAAAATTCGGAAAAAAAAAATTCGAAAAAGAAAATCCGGAAAAATCCTGAAAAAAAATCCGAAAAAATCCTGAAAAAAAATCAGAAAAAAAAAATCCGGAAAAATCCGGGAAAAAAAAATCCGGAAAAATCCGAAAAAAAAAATCCGGAAAAAAAATCCCCCAAAAAAAATCCGGAAAAAAAAATCCGGAAAAAAAATCCGGAAAAAAAAATCAGAAAAAAAAAATATGGCAAAAAAAATCCGAAAAAAAAATCCAGAAAAAAAATCCGGAAAAATCCGGAAAAAAAATCCGGAAAAAAAAATCCGAAAAAAAAATCCGGAAAAAAAATCAAAAAAAAAAATGCGGAAAAATCCAGAAAAAAAATCCGGAAAAAAAATCCGGAAAAAAAATCCGGAAAAATCCGGAAAAAAAAAATGCGGAAAAATCCGGAAAAAAAATTCGGAACAAAAAAAATTCGAAAGAGAAAATCCGGAAAAATCCGGAAAAAAAATCCGGAAAAATAAAAATACGGAAAAAACAATCCGGAAAAATCCAGAAAAAATTATCTGGAAAAATCCCAAAAAAAAAATCCGGAAAAAAAAATCCGGAAAAAAAATCCAAAAAAAAAAATCCGGAAAAATCCGGAAAAAAAAGAGGAAAAAAAATGGCGAAAAATCCGGAAAAAAAAATCTGGAAAAAAAATCCGGAAAAAAAAATCCGTAAAAAAAAATCCGAAAAAAAAAACGGAAAAAAAAATCCGGAAAAAAAATCCGAAAAAAAAAAATCCGGAAAAATCCGGAAAAAAAAAATCCGGAAAAATCCGGAAAAAAAATTCGGAAAAAAAAAATACGAAAAAATCAGGAAAAAATAAATCAGAAAAAAAAAACGGAAAAAAAAATCCGGAAAAAAAATCCGAAAAAAAAAAATCCGGAAAAATACGGAAAAAAAAACCGGAAAAATCCGGAAAAAAAAACTGGAAAAAAAAATCTTGAAAAATCCGGAAAAAAAAAATCCGGAAAAATCCTGAACAAAAATCCGAAAAAATCCTGGAAAAAAATAAAAAAAAAAAAAATCCGGAAAAATCCGGAAAAAAAACCGGAAGAAAATCCGGAAAAAAAAACAGGAATAAAAAATGCGGAAAAATCCGGAAAAAAAATGCGGAAAAATCCAGAAAAAAAATTCGGAAAAAAAAAACCGGAAAAAAAAATCCGGAAAAAAAAAACGGAAAAAAAAATCCGGAAAAAAAAATACGAAAAAATCAGGAAAAAAAAAATCCGGAAAAATCCTGAAAAAAAATCCGAAAAAATCCTGAAAAAAAATCCAAAAAAAAAATCCGGAAAAAAAATCAAAAAAAAAAATGCGGAAAAATCCAGAAAAAAAATCCGGAAAAATCCGTAAAAAAATCCAGAAAAAAAATCCGGAAAAAAAATCCGGAAAAAAAATCCAAAAAAAAAATCCGGAAAAATCCGGAAAAAAATCCAGAAAAAAAAACAGGAAAAAAAAATGGGGAAAAATCCGGGAAAAAAAATTCAAAAAAAAAATCCGGAAAAATCCGGAAAAAAAATCCAGAAAAATCAGGAAAAAAAATCCTGGAAAAAAAAACTGGAAAAAAAAATCTTGAAAAATCCGGAAAAAAAAAATCCGGAAAAATCCGGAAAAAAAATTTGGAAAAAAAAATACGAAAAAATCCGGAAAAAAAAAATCCGGAAAAATCCTGAACAAAAACCGGAAGAAAATCCGGAAAAAAAAACAGGAATAAAAAATGCGGAAAAATCCGGAAAAAAAATGCGGAAAAATCCAGAAAAAAAATTTGAAAAAAAAAATCCGAAAAAGAAAATCCAGAAAAAAAATCCGGAAAAAAAATCCGGAAAAAAATCCCCCCAAAAAATCCGGAAAAATCCGGAAAAAAAATCCGGAAAAATCCGGAAAAAAAAATCCAAAAAAAAAAATCAGAAAAAAAATCCGAAAAAAAAATCCGGAAAAATCCGGAAAAAAAAATATGGCAAAAAAAATCCGGAAAAAAAATCCAGAACAAAATCCGGAAAAAAAAATCCGGAAAAATCCGGAAAAAAAATCCAGAAAAAAAAATCCGGAAAAAAAAATCCGAAAAAAAAAACCAGAAAAAAAAATCCGGAAAAAAAATCCAGAAAAAACTATCCGGAAAAATCCAGAAAAAATAATCTGGAAAAATCCAAAAAAAAAATCCGGAAAAAAAAATTCGAAAAAGAAAATCCGAAAAAATCCGAAAAAAAAACCAGAAAAAAAAATCCAGAAAAAAAATCCAGAAAAAACAATCGGGAAAAATCCAGAAAAAATAATCTGGAAAAATCCCAAAAAAAAAAATCCGGAAAAAAAAAATCCGGAAAGAAAATCCGGAAAAAAAATCCGGAAAAAAAATCCAGAAAAAAAATCCGGAAAAAAAAATCCGGAATAAAAAATCCGGAAAAAAAAAACTGGAAAAAAAAATCCAGAAAAATCCGGAAAAAAAAATCAGAAAAAAAAAATCCGGAAAAAAAATCAAAAAAAAAAATCCGGAAAAATCCGGAAAAAAAATCCGGAAAAATCCGGAAAAAATATCCGAAAAAAAAAATCCGGAAAAATCCAGAAAAAAAAAATGCGGAAAAATCCGGAAAAAAAATTCGGAAAAAAAAAATTCGAAAAAGAAAATCCGGAAAAATCCTGAAAAAAAATCCGAAAAAATCCTGAAAAAAAATCAGAAAAAAAAAATCCGGAAAAATCCGGGAAAAAAAAATCCGGAAAAATCCGAAAAAAAAAATCCGGAAAAAAAATCCCCCAAAAAAAATCCGGAAAAAAAAATCCGGAAAAAAAATCCGGAAAAAAAAATCAGAAAAAAAAAATATGGCAAAAAAAATCCGAAAAAAAAATCCAGAAAAAAAATCCGGAAAAATCCGGAAAAAAAATCCGGAAAAAAAAATCCGAAAAAAAAATCCGGAAAAAAAATCAAAAAAAAAAATGCGGAAAAATCCAGAAAAAAAATCCGGAAAAAAAATCCGGAAAAAAAATCCGGAAAAATCCGGAAAAAAAAAATGCGGAAAAATCCGGAAAAAAAATTCGGAACAAAAAAAATTCGAAAGAGAAAATCCGGAAAAATCCGGAAAAAAAATCCGGAAAAATAAAAATACGGAAAAAACAATCCGGAAAAATCCAGAAAAAATTATCTGGAAAAATCCCAAAAAAAAAATCCGGAAAAAAAAATCCGGAAAAAAAATCCAAAAAAAAAAATCCGGAAAAATCCGGAAAAAAAAGAGGAAAAAAAATGGCGAAAAATCCGGAAAAAAAAATCTGGAAAAAAAATCCGGAAAAAAAAATCCGTAAAAAAAAATCCGAAAAAAAAAACGGAAAAAAAAATCCGGAAAAAAAATCCGAAAAAAAAAAATCCGGAAAAATCCGGAAAAAAAAAATCCGGAAAAATCCGGAAAAAAAATTCGGAAAAAAAAAATACGAAAAAATCAGGAAAAAATAAATCAGAAAAAAAAAACGGAAAAAAAAATCCGGAAAAAAAATCCGAAAAAAAAAAATCCGGAAAAATACGGAAAAAAAAACCGGAAAAATCCGGAAAAAAAAACTGGAAAAAAAAATCTTGAAAAATCCGGAAAAAAAAAATCCGGAAAAATCCTGAACAAAAATCCGAAAAAATCCTGGAAAAAAATAAAAAAAAAAAAAATCCGGAAAAATCCGGAAAAAAAACCGGAAGAAAATCCGGAAAAAAAAACAGGAATAAAAAATGCGGAAAAATCCGGAAAAAAAATGCGGAAAAATCCAGAAAAAAAATTCGGAAAAAAAAAACCGGAAAAAAAAATCCGGAAAAAAAAAACGGAAAAAAAAATCCGGAAAAAAAAATACGAAAAAATCAGGAAAAAAAAAATCCGGAAAAATCCTGAAAAAAAATCCGAAAAAATCCTGAAAAAAAATCCGGAAAAAAAAACAGGAAAAAAAATGCGGAAAAATCCGGAAAAAAAATCCGGAAAAAAAAATCCGATAAAAAAAACCAGAAAAAAAAATCCGGAAAAAAATTCCGGAAAAATCCTGAAAAAAAATCCGAAAAAATCCTGAAAAAAAATCCGGAAAAAAAAACAGGAAAAAAAATGCGGAAAAATCCGGAAAAAAAATCCGGAAAAAAAAATCCGGAAAAAAAAATCCGATAAAAAAAACCAGAAAAAAAAATCCGGAAAAAAAATCCGAAAAAAAAAATTCGGAAAAATCCAGAAAAAAAAAATGCGGAAAAATCCGGAAAAAAAATTCGGAAAAAAAAAATTCGAAAAAGAAAATCCGGAAAAATCCTGAAAAAAAATTCGAAAAAATCCTGAAAAAAAATCAGAAAAAAAAAATCCGGAAAAATCCGGGAAAAAAAAATCCGGAAAAATCCGAAAAAAAAAATCCGGAAAAAAAATCCCCCAAAAAAAATCCGGAAAAAAAAATCCGGAAAAAAAATCCGGAAAAAAAAATCAGAAAAAAAAAATATGGCAAAAAAAATCCGGAAAAAAAATCCAGAAAAAAAACATACGGAAAAAAAATCCAGAAAAAAAATCCGGAAAAATCCGGAAAAAAAATCCGGAAAAAAAAATCCGAAAAAAAAATCCGGAAAAAAAATAAAAAAAAAAATGCGGAAAAATCCAGAAAAAAAATCCGGAAAAAAAATCCGGAAAAAAAATCCGGAAAAATCCGGAAAAAAAAAATGCGGAAAAATCCGGAAAAAAAATTCGGAACAAAAAAAATTCGAAAGAGAAAATCCGGAAAAATCCGGAAAAAAAATCCGGAAAAATAAATACGGAAAAAACAATCCGGAAAAATCCAGAAAAAATTATCTGGAAAAATCCCAAAAAAAAAATCCGGAAAAAAAAAATCCGAAAAAAAAAATCCGGAAAAAAAAATCCGGAAAAAAAATCCAAAAAAAAAAATCCGGAAAAATCCGGAAAAAAAAGAGGAAAAAAAATGGCGAAAAATCCGGAAAAAAAAATCCGGAAAAAAAATCCGGAAAAAAAAATCCGGAAAAAAAAATCCGAAAAAAAAAACGGAAAAAAAAATCCGGAAAAAAAATCCGAAAAAAAAAAATCCGGAAAAATCCGGAAAAAAAAAATCCGGAAAAATCCGGAAAAAAAATTCGGAAAAAAAAATACGAAAAAATCAGGAAAAAATAAATCAGAAAAAAAAAACGGAAAAAAAAATCCGGAAAAAAAATCCGGAAAAATCCGGAAAAAAAAAACCGGAAAAATCCGGAAAAAAAAACTGGAAAAAAAAATCTTGAAAAATCCGGAAAAAAAAAATCCGGAAAAATCCTGAACAAAAATCCGAAAAAATCCTGGAAAAAAATAAAAAAAAAAAAATCCGGAAAAATCCGGAAAAAAAACCGGAAGAAAATCCGGAAAAAAAAACAGGAATAAAAAATGCGGAAAAATCCAGAAAAAAAATGCGGAAAAATCCAGAAAAAAAATTCGGAAAAAAAAAACCGGAAAAAAAAATCCGGAAAAAAAAACCGGAAAAAAAAATCCGGAAAAAAAATCCGGAAAAAAAATCCGGAAAAAAATCCGGAAAAAAAAACAGGAAAAAAAATGCGGAAAAATCCGGAAAAAAAATCCGGAAAAAAAAATCCGGAAAAAAAAATCCGATAAAAAAAACCAGAAAAAAAAATCCGGAAAAAAAATCCGAAAAAAAAAATTCGGAAAAGAAAATTCGAAAAAGAAAATCCGAAAAAATCCGAAAAAAAAAACAGAAAAAAAAATCCAGAAAAAAAATCCAGAAAAAACAATCCGGAAAAATCCAGAAAAAATAATCTGGAAAAATCCAAAAAAAAAATCCGGAAAAAAAAATTCGAAAAAGAAAATCCGAAAAAATCCGAAAAAAAAACCAGAAAAAAAAATCCAGAAAAAAAATCCAGAAAAAACAATCCGGAAAAATCCAGAAAAAATAATCTGGAAAAATCCAAAAAAAAATCCGGAAAAAAAAAATCCGAAAAAAAAAATCCGGAAAAAAAATCCAAAAAAAAAATCCGGAAAAATCCGGAGGAAAAATCCAGAAAAAAAAAATCCGGAAAAAAAATCCGGAAAAAAAATCCAGAAAAAAAATCCGGAAAAAAAAATCCGGAAAAAAAAACCGGAAAAAAAAAATCCGGAAAAAAAAATCCGGAAAAAAAAACCGGAAAAAAACCGGAAAAATCCGGAAAAAAAAATCCGAAAAAAAAATCCGGAAAAAAAAATAAAAAAAATGCGGAAAAATCCGGAAAAATCCGGAAAAAAATCCAGAAAAAAAATCCGAAAAAAAAATCCGGAAAAAAAATATAAAAAAAATGCGGAAAAATCCGGAAAAATCCGGAAAAAAATCCAGAAAAAAAATCCGGAAAAAAAATCCGGAAAAAAATCCAAAAAAAAATCCGTAAAAATCCGGAAAAAAAATCCGGAAAAATCCGGAAAAAAAATCCGGAAAAAAAAATCCGGAAAAAAAATTTGGAAAAAAATCCAAAAAAAAATCCGTAAAAATCCGGAAAAAAAATCCGGAAAAATCCGGAAAAAAAATCCGGAAAAATCCGGAAAAAAAATCCGGAAAAAAAAATCCGGAAAAAAAATTTGGAACAAAAAATTTGAAAAAGAAAATCCGGAAAAATCCGGAAAAAAAATCCGGAAAAAAAATCCAGAAAAAAAATCCGGAAAAAAAAATCCGGAAAAAAAAATCCGGAAAAAAAAATCCGGAAAAAAAATCCGAAAAAAAAAATCCGGAAAAATCCGGAAAAAAAAAATGCGGAAAAATCCGGAAAAAAAATTCGGAAAAATCAGGAAAAAAAATTGGGAAAAATCCAGAAAAAAAATCCGGAAAAAAAATCCGGAAAAAAAATCCAGAAAAAAAACATACGGAAAAAAAATCCAGAAAAAAAATCTGGAAAAAAAAATCCGGAAAAATCCGGAAAAAAAAATCCGGAAAAAAAAATCCGAAAAAAAAATCCGGAAAAAAAATAAAAAAAAAAAATGCGGAAAATCCGGAAAAAAATCCAAAAAAAAAATCCGGAAAAATCCGGAAAAAAAATCCGGAAAAATCCGGAAAAAAAATCCGAAAAAAAAAATCCGGAAAAATCCGGAAAAAAAAAATGCGGAAAAATCCGGAAAAAAAATTCGAAAAAATCCTGAAAAAAAATCAGAAAAAAAAAATCCGGAAAAATCCGGGAAAAAAAAATCCGGAAAAATCCGAAAAAAAAATCCGGAAAAAAAATCCCCCAAAAAAAATCCGGAAAAAAAAATCCGGAAAAAAAATCTGGAAAAAACAATCCGGAAAAAAAAATCAGAAAAAAAAAATATGGCAAAAAAAATCCGGAAAAAAAATCCGGAAAAAAAAATCCGGAAAAATCCGGAAAAAAAATCCGGAAAAAAAAATCCGGAAAAAAAATTAAAAAAAAAAAATGCGGAAAAATCCAGAAAAAAAAATCCGGAAAAATCCGGAAAAAAATCCAGAAAAAAAATCCGGAAAAATCCAGAAAAAAAAAATGCGGAAAAATCCGGAAAAAAAATTCGGAAAAAAAAAATTCGAAAAAGAAAATCCGGAAAAATCCTGAAAAAAAATTCGAAAAAATCCTGAAAAAAAATCAGAAAAAAAAAATCCGGAAAAATCCGGGAAAAAAAAATCCGGAAAAATCCGAAAAAAAAAATCCGGAAAAAAAATCCCCCAAAAAAAATCCGGAAAAAAAAATCCGGAAAAAAAATCCGGAAAAAAAAATCAGAAAAAAAAAATATGGCAAAAAAAATCCGGAAAAAAAATCCAGAAAAAAAACATACGGAAAAAAAATCCAGAAAAAAAATCCGGAAAAATCCGGAAAAAAAATCCGGAAAAAAAAATCCGAAAAAAAAATCCGGAAAAAAAATCAAAAAAAAAAATGCGGAAAAATCCAGAAAAAAAATCCGGAAAAAAAATCCGGAAAAAAAATCGGGAAAAATCCGGAAAAAAAAAATGCGGAAAAATCCGGAAAAAAAATTCGGAACAAAAAAAATTCGAAAGAGAAAATCCGGAAAAATCCGGAAAAAAAATCCGGAAAAATAAATACGGAAAAAACAATCCGGAAAAATCCAGAAAAAATTATCTGGAAAAATCCCCAAAAAAAAATCCGGAAAAAAAAAATCCGAAAAAAAAAATCCGGAAAAAAAAATCCGGAAAAAAAATCCAAAAAAAAAAATCCGGAAAAATCCGGAAAAAAAAGAGGAAATAAAATTGCGAAAAATCCGGAAAAAAAAATCCGGAAAAAAAATCCGGAAAAAAAAATCCGGAAAAAAAAATCCGAAAAAAAAAACGGAAAAAAAAATCCGGAAAAAAAATCCGAATATAAAAACAGGAAAAAAAATCCGAAAAAATCCGAAAAAAAAAATTCGGAAAAGAAAATTCGAAAAAGAAAATCCGAAAAAATCCGAAAAAAAAAACAGAAAAAAAAATCCAGAAAAAAAATCCAGAAAAAACAATCCGGAAAAATCCAGAAAAAATAATCTGGAAAAATCCAAAAAAAAAATCCGGAAAAAAAAATTCGAAAAAGAAAATCCGAAAAAATCCGAAAAAAAAACCAGAAAAAAAAATCCAGAAAAAAAATCCAGAAAAAACAATCCGGAAAAATCCAGAAAAAATAATCTGGAAAAATCCAAAAAAAAATCCGGAAAAAAAAAATCCGAAAAAAAAAATCCGGAAAAAAAATCCAAAAAAAAAATCCGGAAAAATCCGGAGGAAAAATCCAGAAAAAAAAAATCCGGAAAAAAAATCCGGAAAAAAAATCCAGAAAAAAAATCCGGAAAAAAAAATCCGGAAAAAAAAACCGGAAAAAAAAAATCCGGAAAAAAAAATCCGGAAAAAAAAACCGGAAAAAAACCGGAAAAATCCGGAAAAAAAAATCCGAAAAAAAAATCCGGAAAAAAAAATAAAAAAAATGCGGAAAAATCCGGAAAAATCCGGAAAAAAATCCAGAAAAAAAATCCGAAAAAAAAATCCGGAAAAAAAATATAAAAAAAATGCGGAAAAATCCGGAAAAATCCGGAAAAAAATCCAGAAAAAAAATCCGGAAAAAAAATCCGGAAAAAAATCCAAAAAAAAATCCGTAAAAATCCGGAAAAAAAATCCGGAAAAATCCGGAAAAAAAATCCGGAAAAATCCGGAAAAAAAATCCGGAAAAAAAAATCCGGAAAAAAAATTTGGAAAAAAATCCAAAAAAAAATCCGTAAAAATCCGGAAAAAAAATCCGGAAAAATCCGGAAAAAAAATCCGGAAAAAAAAATCCGGAAAAAAAATTTGGAACAAAAAATTTGAAAAAGAAAATCCGGAAAAATCCGGAAAAAAAATCCGGAAAAAAAATCCAGAAAAAAAATCCGGAAAAAAAAATCCGGAAAAAAAAATCCGGAAAAAAAAATCCGGAAAAAAAATCCGAAAAAAAAAATCCGGAAAAATCCGGAAAAAAAAAATGCGGAAAAATCCGGAAAAAAAATTCGGAAAAATCAGGAAAAAAAATTGGGAAAAATCCAGAAAAAAAATCCGGAAAAAAAATCCGGAAAAAAAATCCAGAAAAAAAACATACGGAAAAAAAATCCAGAAAAAAAATCTGGAAAAAAAATCCGGAAAAATCCGGAAAAAAAAATCCGGAAAAAAAAATCCGAAAAAAAAATCCGGAAAAAAAATAAAAAAAAAAAATGCGGAAAATCCGGAAAAAAATCCAAAAAAAAAATCCGGAAAAATCCGGAAAAAAAATCCGGAAAAATCCGGAAAAAAAATCCGAAAAAAAAAAATCCGGAAAAATCCGGAAAAAAAAAATGCGGAAAAATCCGGAAAAAAAATTCGAAAAAATCCTGAAAAAAAATCAGAAAAAAAAAATCCGGAAAAATCCGGGAAAAAAAAATCCGGAAAAATCCGAAAAAAAAATCCGGAAAAAAAATCCCCCAAAAAAAATCCGGAAAAAAAAATCCGGAAAAAAAATCTGGAAAAAACAATCCGGAAAAAAAAATCAGAAAAAAAAAATATGGCAAAAAAAATCCGGAAAAAAAATCCGGAAAAAAAAATCCGGAAAAATCCGGAAAAAAAATCCGGAAAAAAAAATCCGGAAAAAAAATTAAAAAAAAAAAATGCGGAAAAATCCAGAAAAAAAAATCCGGAAAAATCCGGAAAAAAATCCAGAAAAAAAATCCGGAAAAATCCAGAAAAAAAAAATGCGGAAAAATCCGGAAAAAAAATTCGGAAAAAAAAAATTCGAAAAAGAAAATCCGGAAAAATCCTGAAAAAAAATTCGAAAAAATCCTGAAAAAAAATCAGAAAAAAAAAATCCGGAAAAATCCGGGAAAAAAAAATCCGGAAAAATCCGAAAAAAAAAATCCGGAAAAAAAATCCCCCAAAAAAAATCCGGAAAAAAAAATCCGGAAAAAAAATCCGGAAAAAAAAATCAGAAAAAAAAAATATGGCAAAAAAAATCCGGAAAAAAAATCCAGAAAAAAAAATACGGAAAAAAAATCCAGAAAAAAAATCCGGAAAAATCCGGAAAAAAAATCCGGAAAAAAAAATCCGAAAAAAAAATCCGGAAAAAAAATCAAAAAAAAAAATGCGGAAAAATCCAGAAAAAAAATCCGGAAAAAAAATCCGGAAAAAAAATCGGGAAAAATCCGGAAAAAAAAAATGCGGAAAAATCCGGAAAAAAAATTCGGAACAAAAAAAATTCGAAAGAGAAAATCCGGAAAAATCCGGAAAAAAAATCCGGAAAAATAAATACGGAAAAAACAATCCGGAAAAATCCAGAAAAAATTATCTGGAAAAATCCCAAAAAAAAAATCCGGAAAAAAAAAATCCGAAAAAAAAAATCCGGAAAAAAAAATCCGGAAAAAAAATCCAAAAAAAAAAATCCGGAAAAATCCGGAAAAAAAAGAGGAAAAAAAATGGCGAAAAATCCGGAAAAAAAAATCCGGAAAAAAAATCCGGAAAAAAAAATCCGGAAAAAAAAATCCGAAAAAAAAAACGGAAAAAAAAATCCGGAAAAAAAATCCGAAAAAAAAAAATCCGGAAAAATCCGGAAAAAAAAAATCCGGAAAAATCCGGAAAAAAAATTCGGAAAAAAAAATACGAAAAAATCAGGAAAAAATAAATCAGAAAAAAAAAACGGAAAAAAAAATCCGGAAAAAAAATCCGAAAAAAAAAAATCCGGAAAAATCCGGAAAAAAAAAACCGGAAAAATCCGGAAAAAAAAACTGGAAAAAAAAATCTTGAAAAATCCGGAAAAAAAAAATCCGGAAAAATCCTGAACAAAAATCCGAAAAAATCCTGGAAAAAAATAAAAAAAAAAAAAATCCGGAAAAATCCGGAAAAAAAACCGGAAGAAAATCCGGAAAAAAAAACAGGAATAAAAAATGCGGAAAAATCCAGAAAAAAAATGCGGAAAAATCCAGAAAAAAAATTCGGAAAAAAAAAACCGGAAAAAAAAATCCGGAAAAAAAAAACGGAAAAAAAAATCCGGAAAAAAAAATACGAAAAAATCAGGAAAAAAAAAATCCGGAAAAATCCTGAAAAAAAATCCAAAAAAAAAAAATCCGGAAAAAAAATCCGGAAAAAAATCCGGAAAAAAAAACAGGAAAAAAAATGCGGAAAAATCCGGAAAAAAAATCCGGAAAAAAAAATCCGGAAAAAAAAATCCGATAAAAAAAACCAGAAAAAAAAATCCGGAAAAAAAATCCGAAAAAAAAAATTCGGAAAAGAAAATTCGAAAAAGAAAATCCGAAAAAATCCGAAAAAAAAACCAGAAAAAAAAATCCAGAAAAAAAATCCAGAAAAAACAATCCGGAAAAATCCAGAAAAAATAATCTGGAAAAATCCAAAAAAAAAATCCGGAAAAAGAAAATCCGAAAAAATCCGAAAAAATCCGAAAAAAAAACCAGAAAAAAAAATCCAGAAAAAAAATCCAGAAAAAACAATCCGGAAAAATCCAGAAAAAATAATCTGGAAAAATCCAAAAAAAAATCCGGAAAAAAAAAATCCGAAAAAAAAAATCCGGAAAAAAAATCCAAAAAAAAAATCCGGAAAAATCCGGAGGAAAAATCAAGAAAAAAAAATCCGGAAAAAAAATCCGGAAAAAAAATCCAGAAAAAAAATCCGGAAAAAAAAATCCGGAAAAAAAAATCCGGAAAAAAAATCAAAAAAAAAAATCCGGAAAAATCCGGAGGAAAAATCCAGAAAAAAAAAATCCGGAAAAAAAATCCGGAAAAAAAATCCAGAAAAAAAATCCGGAAAAAAAAATCCGGAAAAAAAAACCGGAAAAAAAAAATCCGGAAAAAAAAATCCGGAAAAAAAAACCGGAAAAAAACCGGAAAAATCCAGAAAAAAAAATCCGAAAAAAAAAATCCGGAAAAAAAATCCAAAAAAAAAATCCGGAAAAATCCGGAGGAAAAATCAAGAAAAAAAAATCCGGAAAAAAAATCCGGAAAAAAAATCCAGAAAAAAAATCCGGAAAAAAAAATCCGGAAAAAAAAATCCGGAAAAAAAATCAAAAAAAAAAATCCGGAAAAATCCGGAGGAAAAATCCAGAAAAAAAAAATCCGGAAAAAAAATCCGGAAAAAAAATCCAGAAAAAAAATCCGGAAAAAAAAATCCGGAAAAAAAAACCGGAAAAAAAAAATCCGGAAAAAAAAATCCGGAAAAAAAAACCGGAAAAAAACCGGAAAAATCCAGAAAAAAAAATCCGAAAAAAAAATCCGGAAAAAAAAATAAAAAAAATGCGGAAAAATCCGGAAAAATCCGGAAAAAAATCCAGAAAAAAAATCCGAAAAAAAAATCCGGAAAAAAAATATAAAAAAAATGCGGAAAAATCCGGAAAAATCCGGAAAAAAATCCAGAAAAAAAATCCGGAAAAAAAATCCGGAAAAAAATCCAAAAAAAAATCCGTAAAAATCCGGAAAAAAAATCCGGAAAAATCCGGAAAAAAAATCCGGAAAAAAAAATCCGGAAAAAAAATTTGGAAAAAAATCCAAAAAAAAATCCGTAAAAATCCGGAAAAAAAATCCGGAAAAATCCGGAAAAAAAATCCGGAAAAAAAAATCCGGAAAAAAAATTTGGAACAAAAAATTTGAAAAAGAAAATCCGGAAAAATCCGGAAAAAAAATCCGGAAAAAAAATCCAGAAAAAAAATCCGGAAAAAAAAATCCGGAAAAAAAAATCCGGAAAAAAAAATCCGGAAAAAAAATCCGAAAAAAAAAATCCGGAAAAATCCGGAAAAAAAAAATGCGGAAAAATCCGGAAAAAAAATTCGGAAAAATCAGGAAAAAAAATTGGGAAAAATCCAGAAAAAAAATCCGGAAAAAAAATCCGGAAAAAAAATCCAGAAAAAAAACATACGGAAAAAAAATCCAGAAAAAAAATCTGGAAAAAAAAATCCGGAAAAATCCGGAAAAAAAAATCCGGAAAAAAAAATCCGAAAAAAAAATCCGGAAAAAAAATAAAAAAAAAAAATGCGGAAAATCCGGAAAAAAATCCAAAAAAAAAATCCGGAAAAATCCGGAAAAAAAATCCGGAAAAATCCGGAAAAAAAATCCGAAAAAAAAAATCCGGAAAAATCCGGAAAAAAAAAATGCGGAAAAATCCGGAAAAAAAATTCGAAAAAATCCTGAAAAAAAATCAGAAAAAAAAAATCCGGAAAAATCCGGGAAAAAAAAATCCGGAAAAATCCGAAAAAAAAATCCGGAAAAAAAATCCCCCAAAAAAAATCCGGAAAAAAAATCTGGAAAAAACAATCCGGAAAAAAAAATCAGAAAAAAAAAATATGGCAAAAAAAATCCGGAAAAAAAATCCGGAAAAAAAAATCCGGAAAAATCCGGAAAAAAAATCCGGAAAAAAAAATCCGGAAAAAAAAAAAAAAAAAAAAAATGCGGAAAAATCCAGAAAAAAAAATCCGGAAAAATCCGGAAAAAAATCCAGAAAAAAAATCCGGAAAAATCCAGAAAAAAAAAATGCGGAAAAATCCGGAAAAAAAATTCGGAAAAAAAAAATTCGAAAAAGAAAATCCGGAAAAATCCTGAAAAAAAATTCGAAAAAATCCTGAAAAAAAATCAGAAAAAAAAAATCCGGAAAAATCCGGGAAAAAAAAATCCGGAAAAATCCGAAAAAAAAAATCAGAAAAAAAAATCAGAAAAAAAAAAATATGGCAAAAAAAATCCGGAAAAAAAATCCGGAAAAAAAACATACGGAAAAAAAATCCAGAAAAAAAATCCGGAAAAAAAAATCCGGAAAAATCCGGAAAAAAAATCCGGAAAAAAAAATCCGAAAAAAAAATCCGGAAAAAAAATCAAAAAAAAAAATGCGGAAAAATCCAGAAAAAAAAATCCGGAAAAATCCGGAAAAAAATCCAGAAAAAAAATCCGGAAAAAAAATCCGGAAAAAAAATCCAAAAAAAAAATCCGGAAAAATCCGGAAAAAAATCCAGAAAAAAAAACAGGAAAAAAAAATGGGGAAAAATCCGGGAAAAAAAATTCAAAAAAAAAATCCGGAAAAATCCGGAAAAAAAATCCAGAAAAATCAGGAAAAAAAATCCTGGAAAAAAAAACTGGAAAAAAAAATCTTGAAAAATCCGGAAAAAAAAAATCCGGAAAAATCCGGAAAAAAAATTTGGAAAAAAAAATACGAAAAAATCCGGAAAAAAAAAATCCGGAAAAATCCTGAACAAAAATCCGAAAAAGAAAATCCGGAAAAATCCGGAAAAAAAATCCAAAAAAAAAAAATCCGGAAAAAAAATCCGGAAAAAAATCCGGAAAAAAAAACAGGAAAAAAAATGCGGAAAAATCCGGAAAAAAAATCCGGAAAAAAAAATCCGGAAAAAAAAATCCGATAAAAAAAACCAGAAAAAAAAATCCGGAAAAAAAATCCGAAAAAAAAAATCCGGAAAAATCCAGAAAAAAAAATGCGGAAAAATCCGGAAAAAAAATTCGGAAAAAAAAAATTCGAAAAAGAAAATCCGGAAAAATCCTGAAAAAAAATTCGAAAAAATCCTGAAAAAAAATCAGAAAAAAAAAATCCGGAAAAATCCGGGAAAAAAAAATCCGGAAAAATCCGAAAAAAAAAATCCGGAAAAAAAATCCCCCAAAAAAAATCCGGAAAAAAAAATCCGGAAAAAAAATCCGGAAAAAAAAATCAGAAAAAAAAAATATGGCAAAAAAAATCCGGAAAAAAAATCCAGAAAAAAAACATACGGAAAAAAAATCCAGAAAAAAAATCCGGAAAAATCCGGAAAAAAAATCCGGAAAAAAAAATCCGAAAAAAAAATCCGGAAAAAAAATCAAAAAAAAAAATGCGGAAAAATCCAGAAAAAAAATCCGGAAAAAAAATCCGGAAAAAAAATCCGGAAAAATCCGGAAAAAAAATTCGGAACAAAAAAAATTCGAAAGAGAAAATCCGGAAAAATCCGGAAAAAAAATCCGGAAAAATAAATACGGAAAAAACAATCCGGAAAAATCCAGAAAAAATTATCTGGAAAAATCCCAAAAAAAAAATCCGGAAAAAAAAAATCCGAAAAAAAAAATCCGGAAAAAAAAATCCGGAAAAAAAATCCAAAAAAAAAAATCCGGAAAAATCCGGAAAAAAAAGAGGAAAAAAAATGGCGAAAAATCCGGAAAAAAAATCCGGAAAAAAAATCCGGAAAAAAAAATCCGGAAAAAAAAATCAGAAAAAAAAAACGGAAAAAAAAATCCGGAAAAAAAATCCGAAAAAAAAAAATCCGGAAAAATCCGGAAAAAAAAAACCGGAAAAATCCGGAAAAAAAAACTGGAAAAAAAAAATCCGGAAAAATCCGGAAAAAAAATTCGGAAAAAAAAATACGAAAAAATCAGGAAAAAATAAATCAGAAAAAAAAAACGGAAAAAAAAATCCGGAAAAAAAATCCGAAAAAAAAAATCCGAAAAAAAAAACGGAAAAAAAAATCCGGAAAAAAAATCCGAAAAAAAAAAATCCGGAAAAATCCGGAAAAAAAAAATCCGGAAAAATCCGGAAAAAAAATTCGGAAAAAAAAATACGAAAAAATCAGGAAAAAATAAATCAGAAAAAAAAAACGGAAAAAAAAATCCGGAAAAAAAATCCGAAAAAAAAAAATCCGGAAAAATCCGGAAAAAAAAAACCGGAAAAATCCGGAAAAAAAAACTGGAAAAAAAAATCTTGAAAAATCCGGAAAAAAAAAATCCGGAAAAATCCTGAACAAAAATCCGAAAAAATCCTGGAAAAAAAAAAAAAAAAAAAAAATCCGGAAAAATCCGGAAAAAAAACCGGAAGAAAATCCGGAAAAAAAAACAGGAATAAAAAATGCGGAAAAATCCAGAAAAAAAATGCGGAAAAATCCAGAAAAAAAATTCGGAAAAAAAAAACCGGAAAAAAAAATCCGGAAAAAAAAAACGGAAAAAAAAATCCGGAAAAAAAAATACGAAAAAATCAGGAAAAAAAAAATCCGGAAAAATCCTGAAAAAAAATCCGAAAAAATCCTGAAAAAAAATCCAAAAAAAAAAAATCCGGAAAAAAAATCCGGAAAAAAATCCGGAAAAAAAAACAGGAAAAAAAATGCGGAAAAATCCGGAAAAAAAATCCGGAAAAAAAAATCCGGAAAAAAAAATCCGATAAAAAAAACCAGAAAAAAAAATCCGGAAAAAAAATCCGAAAAAAAAAATTCGGAAAAGAAAATTCGAAAAAGAAAATCCGAAAAAATCCGAAAAAAAAACCAGAAAAAAAAATCCAGAAAAAAAATCCAGAAAAAACAATCCGGAAAAATCCAGAAAAAATAATCTGGAAAAATCCAAAAAAAAAATCCGGAAAAAAAAATTCGAAAAAGAAAATCCGAAAAAATCCGAAAAAAAAACCAGAAAAAAAAATCCAGAAAAAAAATCCAGAAAAAACAATCCGGAAAAATCCAGAAAAAATAATCTGGAAAAATCCAAAAAAAAATCCGGAAAAAAAAAATCCGAAAAAAAAAATCCGGAAAAAAAATCCAAAAAAAAAATCCGGAAAAATCCGGAGGAAAAATCAAGAAAAAAAAATCCGGAAAAAAAATCCGGAAAAAAAATCCAGAAAAAAAATCCGGAAAAAAAAATCCGGAAAAAAAAATCCGGAAAAAAAATCAAAAAAAAAAATCCGGAAAAATCCGGAGGAAAAATCCAGAAAAAAAAAATCCGGAAAAAAAATCCGGAAAAAAAATCCAGAAAAAAAATCCGGAAAAAAAAATCCGGAAAAAAAAACCGGAAAAAAAAAATCCGGAAAAAAAAATCCGGAAAAAAAAACCGGAAAAAAACCGGAAAAATCCAGAAAAAAAAATCCGAAAAAAAAATCCGGAAAAAAAAATAAAAAAAATGCGGAAAAATCCGGAAAAATCCGGAAAAAAATCCAGAAAAAAAATCCGGAAAAAAATCCAAAAAAAAATCCGTAAATATCCGGAAAAAAAATCCGGAAAAATCCGGAAAAAAAATCCGGAAAAAAAAATCCGAAAAAAAATCCGGAAAAAAAATCAAAAAAAAAAATCCGGAAAAATCCGGAAAAAAATCCGGAAAAAAATCCGGAAAAAAAAAATCCGGAAAAAAAAAACCGGAAACAAAAATCCGGAAAAAAAAAATCAGAAAAAAAAAATCCGGAAAAAAAATCCAAAAAAAAAAATCCGGAAAAATCCGGAAAAAAATCCGGAAAAAAAAGAGGAAAAAAAATGGCGAAAAATCCGTTAAAAAAAATCCGGAAAAAAAATCCGGAAAAAAAAATCCGGAAAAAAAAATCAGAAAAAAAAAACGGAAAAAAAAATCCGGAAAAAAAATCCGAAAAAAAAAAATCCGGAAAAAAAAAATCCGGAAAAAAAATCCGGAAAAAAAATCCGGAAAAAAAAATCAGAAAAAAAAAAATCCGGAAAAAAAATCCGGAAAAAAAAATCAGAAAAAAAAAAATCCGGAAAAAAAATCCGGAAAAAAAAATCCGGAAAAAAAACGGAAAAAAAAATCCGGAAAAAAAATCCAAAAAAAAAAATCCGGAAAAATCCGGAAAAAAATCCGGAAAAAAAAGAGGAAAAAAAATGGCGAAAAATCCGGAAAAAAAAATCCGGAAAAAAAATCCGGAAAAAAAAATCCGGAAAAAAAAATCAGAAAAAAAAAACGGAAAAAAAAATCCGGAAAAAAAATCCGAAAAAAAAAATCCGGAAAAATCCGGAAAAAAAATTCGGAAAAAAAAATACGAAAAAATCAGGAAAAAAAAAATCAGAAAAAAAAACCGGAAAAAAAAATCCGGAAAAAAAATCCGAAAAAAAAAATCCGGAAAAAAAAAACCGGAAAAAAAAAACCGGAAAAATCCGGAAAAAAAAACTGGAAAAAAAAATCTTGAAAAATCCGGAAAAAAAAAAATCCGGAAAAATCCGGAAAAAAAATTCGGAAAAAAAAATGCGAAAAAATCCGGAAAAAAAAAATCAGGAAAAATCCTGAACAAAAATCCGAAAAAATCCTGGAAAAAAATCAAAAAAAAAAAATCCGGAAAAATCCGGAAAAAAAAACGGAAGAAAATCCGGAAAAAAAAACAGGAATAAAAAATGCGGAAAAATCCGGAAAAAAAATGCGGAAAAATCCAGAAAAAAAATTCGGAAAAAAAAATCCGAAAAAGAAAATCCGGAAAAATCTGGGAAAAAAATCCAGAAAAAAAATCCGGAAAAAAAATCCGGAAAAAAAATCCAGAAAAATCCGGAAAAAAAAAATGCGGAAAAATCCGGAAAAAAAATTCGGAAAAAAAAAAATTCGAAAGAGAAAATCCGGAAAAATCCGGAAAAAAAATCCGGAAAAATAAATACGGAAAAATCTGGAAGAAAAATCTGGAAAAAAAAATCCGAAAAAAAAACCAGAAAAAAAAATCCGGAAAAAAATCCAGAAAAAACAATCCGGAAAAATCCAGAAAAAATTATCTGGAAAAATCCCCAAAAAAAAATCCGGAAAAAAAAAATCCGAAAAAAAAAATCCGGAAAAAAAATCCAAAAAAAAAATCCGGAAAAATCCGGAAAAAAATCCGGAAAAAAAAAATCCGGAAAAAAAAAACCGGAAAAAAAAGTCCGGAAAAAAAAAACGGAAAAAAAAATCCGGAAAAAAAAATCCGGAAAAAAAAATCCGGAAAAATAAAACCGGAAAAAAAAAATCAGAAAAAAAAAAATCCGGAAAAAAAATCCAAAAAAAAAAATTCGGAAAAATCCGGAAAAAAATCCGGAAAAAAAAGAGGAAAAAAAATGGCGAAAAATCCGGAAAAAAAAATCCGGAAAAAAAATCCGGAAAAAAAAATCCGGAAAAAAAAATCAGAAAAAAAAAACGGAAAAAAAAATCCGGAAAAAAAATCCGAAAAAAAAAAATCCGGAAAAAAAAAATCCGGAAAAATCCGGAAAAAAAATTCGGAAAAAAAAATACGAAAAAATCAGGAAAAAAAAAATCCGGAAAAATCCTGAAAAAAAATCCGAAAAAATCCTGAAAAAAAATCCAAAAAAAAAAAATCCGGAAAAAAAATCCGGAAAAAAATCCGGAAAAAAAACCAGGAAAAAAAATGCGGAAAAATGCGGAAAAAAAAAATGCGGAAAGATCCGGAAAAAAAATCCGGAAAAAAAAATCCGGAAAAAAAAATCCGAAAAAAAAAACCAGAAAAAAAAATTCGGAAAAAAAATCCAGAAAAAACTATCCGGAAAAATCCAGAAAAAATAATCTGGAAAAATCCAAAAAAAAAATCCGGAAAAAAAAATTCGAAAAAGAAAATCCGAAAAAATCCGAAAAAAAAACCAGAAAAAAAAATCCAGAAAAAAAATCCAGAAAAAACAATCCGGAAAAATCCGGAAAAAATAACCGGAAAAAAAAAATCCGGAAAAAAAAATCCGGAAAAAAAAAATCCGAAAAAAAAAATCCGGAAAAAAAATCCAAAAAAAAAATCCGGAAAAATCCGGAGGAAAAATCCAGAAAAAAAAAATCCGGAAAAAAAATCCGGAAAAAAAATCCAGAAAAAAAATCCGGAAAAAAGAATCCGGAAAAAAAAACCGGAAAAAAACCGGAAAAATCCGGAAAAAAAAATCCGAAAAAAAAATCCGGAAAAAAAATATAAAAAAAATGCGGAAAAATCCGGAAAAAAATCCAGAAAAAAAATCCGGAAAAAAAATCCGGAAAAAAATCCAAAAAAAAATCCGTAAATATCCGGAAAAAAAATCCGGAAAAATCCGGAAAAAAAATCCGGAAAAAAAAATCCGGAAAAATCCGGAAAAAAAATCCGGAAAAAAAAATCCGGAAAAAAAATTTGGAAAAAAATCCAAAAAAAAATCCGTAAAAATCCGGAAAAAAAATCCGGAAAAAAAATTAAAAAAAGAAAATCCGGAAAAATCCGGAAAAAAAATCCGGAAAAAAAATCCAGAAAAAAAATCCGGAAAAAAAAATCCGGAAAAAAAAATCCAGAAAAAAAAATCCGGAAAAAAAAATCAGAAAAAAAAAATATGGCAAAAAAAATCCAGAAAAAAAATCCAGAAAAAAAACATACGGAAAAAAAATCCAGAAAAAAAATCCGGAAAAAAAAATCCGGAAAAATCCGGAAAAAAAATCCGGAAAAAAAAATCCGAAAAAAAAATCCGGAAAAAAAATCAAAAAAAAAAATCCGGAAAAATCCGGAAAAAAATCCGGAAAAAAATCCGGAAAAAAAAAATCCGGAAAAAAAAAACCGGAAACAAAAATCCGGAAAAAAAAAACGGAAAAAAAAATCCGGAAAAAAAAATCCGGAAAAAAAAATCCGGAAAAATAAAACCGGAAAAAAAAAATCAGAAAAAAAAAAATCCGGAAAAAAAATTAAAAAAAGAAAATCCGGAAAAATCCGGAAAAAAAATCCGGAAAAAAAATCCAGAAAAAAAATCCGGAAAAAAAAATCCGGAAAAAAAAATCCAGAAAAAAAAATCCGGAAAAAAAAATCAGAAAAAAAAAATATGGCAAAAAAAATCCGGAAAAAAAATCCAGAAAAAAAACATACGGAAAAAAAATCCAGAAAAAAAATCCGGAAAAAAAAATCCGGAAAAATCCGGAAAAAAAATCCGGAAAAAAAAATCCGAAAAAAAAATCCGGAAAAAAAATCAAAAAAAAAAATCCGGAAAAATCCGGAAAAAAATCCGGAAAAAAAAAATCCGGAAAAAAAAAACCGGAAACAAAAATCCGGAAAAAAAAAACGGAAAAAAAAATCAGAAAAAAAAAATCCGGAAAAAAAATCCAAAAAAAAAAATCCGGAAAAATCCGGAAAAAAATCCGGAAAAAAAAGAGGAAAAAAAATGGCGAAAAATCCGGAAAAAAAAATCCGGAAAAAAAATCCGGAAAAAAAAATCCGGAAAAAAAAATCAGAAAAAAAAAACGGAAAAAAAAATCCGCAAAAAAAATCCAAAAAAAAAAATCCGGAAAAATCAGGAAAAAAATCCGGAAAAAAAAGAGGAAAAAAAATGGCGAAAAATCCGGAAAAAAAAATCCGGAAAAGAAAATCCGGAAAAATCCGGAAAAAAAAGAGGAAAAAAAATGGCGAAAAATCCGGAAAAAAAAATTCGAAAAAGAAAATCCGGAAAAATCCGGAAAAAAATCCAGAAAAAAAATCCGGAAAAAAAATCCGGAAAAAAATCCAAAAAAAAAATCCGGAAAAATCCGGAAAAAAAATCCGGAAAAATCCTGAAAAAAATCCGGAAAAAAATCCGGAAAAAAAAATCCGGAAAAAAAACATGCGGAAAAATCCGGGAAAAAATCCAGAAAAAAAATCTGGAAAAAAAATCTGGAAAAAAATCCAAAAAAAAAATCCGGAAAAAAAATCCGGAAAAAAAATCCAGAAAAAACTATCCGGAAAAATCCAGAAAAAATAATCTGGAAAAATCCAAAAAAAAAATCCGGAAAAAAAAAATCCGAAAAAAAAAATCCGGAAAAAAAATCCCCCAAAAAAATCCGGAAAAATCCGGAAAAACAATCCAGAAAAAAAAATCCGGAAAAAAAATCCGGAAAAAAAATCCAGAAAAAAAATCCGGAAAAAAAAATCCGGAAAAAAAAAACGGAAAAAAAAAATCCGGAAAAAAAAATCCGGAAAAAAAATCAAAAAAAAAAAAATGCGGAAAAATCCGGAAAAAAAATTCGGAAAAAAAAAATTCGAAAAAGAAAATCCGGAAAAATCCGGAAAAAAAACATGCGGAAAAATCCGGGAAAAAATCCAGAAAAAAAATCTGGAAAAAAAATCTGGAAAAAAATCCAAAAAAAAAATCCGGAAAAAAAATCCGGAAAAAAAATCCGGAAAAAAAAATCCGGAAAAATCCGGAAAAAAAAAATGCGGAAAAATCCGGAAAAAAAATTCGGAAAAAAAAAATTCGAAAAAGAAAATCCGGAAAAATCCTGAAAAAAAATCCGAAAAAATCCTGAAAAAAAATCCGGAAAAAAAAATCCGGAAAAATCAGGGAAAAAAAAATCCGGAAAAATCCGGAAAAAAAAAATCCGAAAAAAAAAATCCGGAAAAAAAATCCCCCTAAAAAAATCCGGAAAAAAAAATCCGGAAAAAACAATCCGGAAAAAAAAATCAGAAAAAAAAAATATGGCAAAAAAAATCCGGGAAAAAAAACCAGAAAAAAAAATCCGGAAAAAAATCCAGAAAAAACAATCCGGAAAAATCCAGAAAAAATTATCTGGAAAAATCCCTAAAAAAAAATCCGTAAAAAAAAAATCCGAAAAAAAAAATCCGGAAAAAAAATCCACAAAAAAAATCCGGAAAAATCCGGAAAAAAATCCGGAAAAAAAAAATCCGGAAAAAAATCCTGAAAAAAAAATCCGGAAAAAAATCCAGAAAAAACAATCCGGAAAAATCCAGAAAAAATTATCTGGAAAAATCCCTAAAAAAAAAAACGGAAAAAAAAAAAATCAGAAAAAAAAAAATCCGGAAAAAAAATCCAAAAAAAAAATCCGGAAAAATCCGGAAAAAAATCGGGAAAAAAAAGAGAAAAAAAAATGGCGAAAAATACGGAAAAAAAATCCGGAAAAAAAATCCGGAAAAAAAATCCGGAAAAAAAAATCCGGAAAAAAAAATCCGAAAAAAAAAACCAGAAAAAAAAATCCGGAAAAAAAATCCAGAAAAAACTATCCGGAAAAATCCAGAAAAAATAATCTGGAAAAATCCAAAAAAAAAATCCGGAAAAAAAAATTCGAAAAAGAAAATCCGAAAAAATCCGAAAAAAAAACCAGAAAAAAAAATCCAGAAAAAAAATCCAGAAAAAACAATCCGGAAAAATCCAGAAAAAATAATCTGGAAAAATCCAAAAAAAAAAAAATCCGGAAAAAAAAAATCCAAAAAAAAAAATCCGGAAAAAAAATCCAAAAAAAAATCCGGAAAAATCCGGAAAAAAAAATCCGAAAAAAAAATCCGGAAAAAAAATATAAAAAAAATGCGGAAAAATCCGGAAAAAAAAATGCGGAAAAATCCGGAAAAAAAATTCGGAAAAAATAAATTCAAAAAAGAAAATCCGGAAAAATCCGGAAAAAAATCCAGAAAAAAAATCCGGAAAAAAAATCCGGAAAAAAATCCAAAAAAAAATCCGTAAAAATCCGGAAAAATCCGGAAAAAAAATCCGGAAAAAAAAATCCGGAAAAATCCGGAAAAAAAATCCGGAAAAAAAAATCCGATAAAAAAAACCAGAAAAAAAAATCCGGAAAAAAAATCCGAAAAAAAAATCCGGAAAAATCCAGAAAAAAAAATGCGGAAAAATCCGGAAAAAAAATTCGGAAAAAAAAAATTCGAAAAAGAAAATCCGGAAAAATCCTGAAAAAAATTCGAAAAAATCCTGAAAAAAAATCAGAAAAAAAAAATCCGGAAAAATCCGGGAAAAAAAAATCCGGAAAAATCCGAAAAAAAAAATCCGGAAAAAAAATCCCCCAAAAAAAATCCGGAAAAAAAAATCCGGAAAAAAAATCCGGAAAAAAAAATCAGAAAAAAAAAATATGGCAAAAAAAATCCGGAAAAAAAATCCAGAAAAAAAACATACGGAAAAAAAATCCAGAAAAAAAATCCGGAAAAATCCGGAAAAAAAATCCGGAAAAAAAAATCCGAAAAAAAAATCCGGAAAAAAAATCAAAAAAAAAAATGCGGAAAAATCCAGAAAAAAAATCCGGAAAAAAAATCCGGAAAAAAAATCCGGAAAAATCCGGAAAAAAAAAATGCGGAAAAATCCGGAAAAAAAATTCGGAACAAAAAATATCCGGAAAAAAAGTCCGGAAAAAAAGTCCGGAAAAAAAATCCGGAGAAAAAAATCCGGAAAAAAAAATCCGGAAAAAAAAATCCGGAAAAAAAGTCCGGAAAAAAAGTCCGGAAAAAAAGTCCGGAAAAAAAATCCGGAAAAAAAAAATCCGGAAAAAAAAATCCGAAAAAAAAAATCCGGAAAAAAAAATCCGGAAAAAAAATCCAAAAAAAAAAATCCGGAAAAATCCGGAAAAAAAAGAGGAAAAAAAATGGCGAAAAATCCGGAAAAAAAAATCCGGAAAAAAAATCCGGAAAAAAAAATCCGGAAAAAAAAATCAGAAAAAAAAACGGAAAAAAAAATCCGGAAAAAAAATCCGAAAAAAAAAAATCCGGAAAAATCCGGAAAAAAA